>NC_060920.1:11347744-11650628 GCF_021234035.1 Daphnia pulicaria
TATCGATTTCCTGGTAAAATGAAAGAGGGCTGATTGGAAGATGTAGTGCATCAAACATTAATTCAACGGCTTCTATGCACCAGCATTGATTTCCTTGTTTGTTTTTCAATCATTGAATATTTAAAAAGAACACGAGTCTCTAACATACGAGTGTGTATGTTGCCGAGGACTACGGGGAAATCTTGTTTGTCTTTGAACATCGGTACATCCACGACTGACAAATAGATTTAGCGGTTATGGCTGCGACCATCCTTTGGTCACTCTTAACCCTGTTGCGATCCTTAAACCCAGCTCAGCTATTTCCCCATGTAATAAGTATAAGGTTTCAGTTATCAGCCCACTGCAAATTTTTCCTCCAAAAGGCTTGGCACAATATTACAGCCAACAAAAGATAATCTTTCTATTCTGTTTAGACGTAGCCTGCGAATATGAGCAGTATATAGCATATTATTCCTTTTTTTCTCTCGAATAAAAATAAAACATCCCAGTATTTACGTAACAAAACCCAGCGTAACAAGATTTGTTTGCATGTAGACGGCGATTATGATGCTATTTGAAATTGAGTTCCTCTTTAAGTTTAAACGAAGAGAGAAGACTCGAATAAATGATTATTGAATAGATGATTGCAAGTAGGCATGTAGTAGTCTTTCTTTTTCTCGCCCGTTTGTTTTTTGGTTTTTTCCCTATTATTATACAGGACGGCTCATTTGTTTCCGACGAGGCGTATAGTATACATACTATCTACTACCTTTTTTTTTTATCCTACGGGGACTGATGCTGTGTGCATCCAGCGTTTTCTTTGTTTTCGACGACCCAGAGGGGTTGAATCTATATGACGTCTATACAGTAATATACCTACACACAATAACAGCGAACAAAAGAGAAAGAAACTGTACACTAGCGAGCTGGAGAAAGACAGCGAGCATGATATTTTCCAACTTTCATATAGTAGTATACGGATGTATTGTTCACCCGACAGTAATATTCTCCATTATGGAGTGGATCATGTTGGCCAGACTGGAGCATGTTAGGCCTACTGTTGGGTGCTATTGAATTAGTAGCCAGGACTAGGGACTTTTGGCAACCAACAAAAGGCGGACGCATAGTACCTTGCTGCGCCTTGCAGCGTCTACAATGTGCGCGTACCTTTCCGCTCGGCGGTTGGCGGAGCACTTAGCGGAGCTGTCACAACATTCTCCCGAGAAGGTTAATGCACGAAATTAATAAGACGCTGAAATATTGATCAACAAACGCGCAAAGGAACAACCAGAAAAAAAAAAGGCAAGAGAGACGTTCGTGCTGCTCTTCTCTGATTGGGGAGAGACTCTATGGCAACCAAGAGCTGCTTGATCGTGAATCAGTTATGAAAGTCAGTCTTCATTATTTAGATGGTCGAACTTTTATTTCTTTTTCTGAAATAGTAGTGAGGTGGGGGGGAAAAGAAGACGTCTGGGATTCTCAATTCTATGAATGTTTCACAAAAAGTGGTGTCTCCTGAGTTGAATTGAATTTCCGTGAAACGACAAACTATATACATGGATGCTATATATATCATACTTACTTTGCGTTTCTTTCCTCTAGGAGTGGAGAAAAAGTTCTTAAGGTAACTTGCTTGGCTGCGCTTAATATACGGAAGTATTAACAACGAGTGTGACTTCCACCCAATTTAGATCTAGTTTATACTTCTTTTCTTTCATTCGTCAACGTCTCTCGCCCCCCCACCAGCCGAATTAATGAAAAAAGAAATCATTTGGCCTACTAACTACATCGAACCAGGTAAAAAAAAACAAAAAAAAAAAACAGAAGGAACAAATGAGAAAAATAAAACAAAAACTTGTTCACATTTTTTAATATTCGAAATGAGGTACACATGGGGTATTTTGGGGTCTGATTGTTAGCGTCTACAGTCAAAAATCGATTTCCGCAAAAAACACACAAGCAAAAGATAACCCTAAATTTATATTGTGGTGACGTCAAGGATTCCAGGAGTGGAATACACTGATATTAAAAGGAGGACACAGTACACGTGTGGGGGGGGGGGGGGTTGTGTCGTGTTTATCGCAGCAGAAAAATCATCGCAGCTTGAAAAAGCTGTTGGCGATTGTCTCTCTAGTCGACTCAAATGTAGATGAGAATCTACCACTACACCCGTCCTGAAGACGTTTTTCCTTTTGCCACCCGTGACTTTGTGCTCCGCATTTGTTCCCGTTCATATTCGGAATCGATGGCAGAAACGCGGGGTGAGTGAAACTGGCTCCCTGACTCCCTTTTGTCTCATCCGCACAATGGATTGATGTCTCTCTCGCCGTGGTCTTGAAATGAACCCGTAGCACCTATTGACTCGGCACACGGGCCCACAGACACAGTCGAATGCCGGATGGATTCAGAGAAAATAAAAGAGTGCGAGTGTCTGATGAGTGACACACATTTCGGTAGAGATAGAGGCTAGGGGCACGTGAATAGCGACGTGACTTCTTCTTTGTTTATTTGTTTGCGTTTAGTTCACGATGACGCACGTTTTCGAATTCCTGTAGGGCTATCAATGTTGCAACACCATCGACATTCCCATCCATCTTGTGTCGTTAATGTTATCACGTTAACGGAGTTTGCTCCTGTTTTTAAGTTTGCCCGTTTGTGTATCGGAAAGTAGAGTCTACGCAGGGCAGGGTTCTTGTGTTGGCGCACTATTACATGATCTAGAGTTTCAGCTTTTTATGAGTTTGATGTTTGGCCAGACCCTGACGGAGAGTTTGCTCGCCTTCGTCCCTCCTGGTATACTGCCGAGAACCCACTTTTGTTTTCCCACCTAAATATTGCATTACTGTAAACACAGTCGTCTGCACACACACACACACACACACAGCGTCTTATTAAAAGCCCTAAACGATGATTGTATATAATAACTACGAGTTCAATTCTCAACGGGGCGAGTCTCAAATCGACTACTAATAACTGAAAATTAAATGCTCAGTTGTAACGTGAGCTATTTCTGTTATTTGGAGAGTGTAGTGTATAGTGTAGTCGGCCGACTATTTGTACGCGTTGGCGGATATATGAGATTTGAGAAAGGAAAAGATGTTTGGAGTCCCATTTTTTTGCTTGCTCGTCGGTTATTTATCTGCTGCTGGCTGATGTTGGGCTGTTTGCCAACAAATGTGTTACTCGACTTTAGTAAATCTTTGAGGTTGCCTTTTTCTAGTCGGCGGGTGGGGGGGGGGGGGTCTTATATTCTTCGATATTTATTGGATGTGTACATATATACACGGCGGATGACATGTACACACTCATAGAAACGAGTCGGGGGGAGAAACATGGCACCACCGCGTGCCCGATGGGTTTCCGGTGCCGAAACAGGAAGTATATGGAAGATGGATGGAGAGAGAAAAGAAAAGAAAAGAAGAAGAAGAAGAAAAAGGAAAAACGATGAGACTATAGTAAAGAAAAAAAAGAAGAATCGGAAAGAGATAGAGAACCAGCCGTAGTGAGTGGAAATTAATTCAATTACCCCTCGAGCTCTCCGTCCGTATATATGCGTAGCCTACGTACAGCTCGTAGCTCTCGAGGAAGCCCGGCCAGGCCAGCAAGTGAATTTTTCCTTTTTTTCTTCCGCCGTTTATTTTACGAAGAATCGCGCGCGCAACTGCTGTGGTTTTTTCCCCTCTTTTGATCATTTATTACTCTGGGTATACATAGTGTATATAGTAGCTCGCATCTTCAATGATTTTCTGCAACAATAATACATTTAGTGTGTTTTACTAACCTTTGCCATGTTCATGGGAAGACTCGTTTCCTTCCTTTTTTTCTGGTTCCGTCCCACTTTTGTTGCATTTTCCCGTTGCAACGTTTGCGGTTAAAAGAAAAAAGAAAGGATTGGTTTCCCAAATTAGTTGAGCCTGCGCCATGTTGCCACTTATTTTTCGCCCGCCAAAAGTCACTGCCGCAGGGATGGCCCATAAGTGCCAAAAGTTGTCTGAGACCTTACTGAAAAAATAATAACAACAGTTCAAGAGCTTAAGGGCTACAATGTCTTAATATTCGGCTGATTATTACGCCGAGGAGCAGCCAGGAGCAGATAATAATAATTGTCTGCCAGTTTACCAGAACAACTTGGTACAAGGTGGGGCCGGCAGCACATGAGCGTTTGCGGGACCGATTTATTTTACGTACACATTGACGATCAATTTGTTTTTTGCGCGCAATATAAAAGTGAAATAAAGGATGAAACATGAAGAGCATGGGCGGATGGGGTGGGGTGGGGGGAATAAATATCCGACTTAGTGGTAATGGTTAGACCGAGCCAAGAGCCTAGACCGTATAAATAGTAGTCGCTGTATACATTATGTGACCCCTTGATATCTCTCTCTTCTCTTCCCCCGTCTAATATCTGTACGGGGAAATGGGTAGAGAGTTTGTGTGTGTATGGGGAGAGAGGGTGGATGACACTCAAGTTGAGCGTGATGCACGACACCATCTCATGCTCAATGAGGCGAGTCGTTCAAAAGAAGAAAAAAGGGGTCGAATAGAAAAGAAACGATAACACAAAAATTTATTTTTCTCTTTTTCTTTTTTTTCCCAACAGGGGGCGGTTGTGACTTCCGCATTCGGCGCTGACAAAATCTCTCGCTCAACACCACACACCAACGACCGGAGCCCTCCAGAAAGTCATCCGTCACACACGGAAACATTCACGTGGAAAAATAATTCCCCCTCCAGAATAAAAATCAAGTAAGATTTTTAAAAATCCATATTCAATTTAGTTATCTTTTGGGGGAATCACGAAACAAAAGAGATAAAAGGGGGGAAAAAAGCTGTACGTAATATTTATAGAGTTGCTGGTTGTTCCTGTGACGTATTACTCTTCTCCCCCTATCCTCCGTCTTGTTCTGCTCCGGATGTCCGACACAACAGAGACGCGTTAAAGGACGGCAAACTGTGCGTCTTCTCTGATACACACGTATAGAAAATATCCTCTTCCTTTTGTTTATGGGGATATGATTCTTTTTGTTTCTTTTTTTGGATTCTTCCTGCATTCAGTTTTCTTTTTTTTTTTCTAAAAGCCGTTACAAATCACTGCGGGAGAAAAACTCTAGCTCGAGAGTCTTCTCAGAAGATAAGATATCAAAAGTCAACAAGAAGAGGAAGGTCGCATCCAGCAGCAGATCTCTCTAGCTATAGGAATGGCTATAGATGAGATAGCGCCGAGCCGACAGCAGCCGACTTGGAGAGAGCTCAGATAAATCATGTCGATATTGTTGGCAGTTTTCGCTTGTCTCGATCCCGCAGCGTGTCACGTATATCGCCCGGCCATCACACAATCACAACAGAGAAAAAAAAAAGGGAATATGGGCGAGTTATCGATCGACGGTTGTTTGTATTTGGGCGGCGGCTCTCTCTCTTACTCGCACGCGAAAGGAAGAAATAGAAGGAAAAAAGAAAAACCTTGGCCGTGTTTATTACATATCCAGCAAGAGACCGACGCTGTGTGGATGATTGTTTGGTGCTGTGTGTGTTGGCGGATAATGCGAGTTCCATATCAGAAATGTAGCTTTAGGAGAGGAGCCACCACCACCACGGCGCAGCAGACTAGACATTAGCCAACAGAAATCGTCGCCCCATTATTTATAGACCTCCGTGACGTCCGATCATTTTTCCACTCAAGCCGGAAGAATCAATTTTTTGGGGTTTTTTGTTCTTCTTCCAAGACTTGTGTCTTTTGACAAAGAGATTCTACATATTTCCCATGTTTACCTCTCCGCATTGAAAGATGAGTTTGCCAATATCAAGTCAGGTTCCGGCGGATGACGTAATTGATTTATGTGGACCGTCTAACCCACGTGATTCGAAACTAGGCACTCTTGACTTTAAGCTTTTCTGGTTAAATGATTGTTTTTTTTTTGGATGGATATTTGTGGTGGTTTTGATTTGAGCTGTAGGCATTTTTTTCTCTCTTTCATCCGGATTAGACCATCAAATATGCAACTGGACTCTTTAGCTTTTTGAATATTTGAAAGAGTTGGCAAGGGTGGGGGGGGGGGGGATTTATGCTACGGAGGCTGACATGTCAAAGAGTCCCCCCTCTTGTTTATCAGTGGGCCGGCTGCCGTGGACGCAAATCACGTCGATGGTTGACGGCCAGCCGATAGTTTTTCCCCCTCTCTCACATCTGACCGGGTGTAATTATGAAGTAAGACAGTCCCTGCGTTCATACATAGTGAATCCAGCAGGATTGAGTTTCCCTCGTCCATTGCTATTACACGGCAACATTCATGTAACACACAAGGGGGGGCAAACCCCCCTCCCCCCTGACAGATACGATGACTGGACAGCAGCTGCTACCGGCCCAAATGTGTCTGGGGCGCCTATACGACTTTGGGCATGTCTAGGACGACTTGAACGTTCCAGTAACCGACGTCTAGTAGACCGGTACCTTTCTTGATCCCATATATCCAGTTAATTGGATAGTGGCGGCCAGCCCACGATATAGGCGACCACCGCTCCCACACACATCTCTGTACGTGTGTAGTAAATATACTTAATGCTATATAGAAGAAGAGATATAATCCGGCGACCAAAAAGACTCTCTCTCTCGCTCTCCTTTTTGGCAACAAGAGAAGGGTCCGCCGCCGTCGGCGTTTGGATGAAGAGGATCTTTTAGCCGGTCTGACTTGTCCTTCGGGACCAGTATTCCGGGAATACTAGTCTATAGTCCTCGGATGTGTATTTGGGGAGAGAGGAGGGGAAGGGGGGGGGGCGATATGCTTTGCTGGATCGAGAGAGATACGAGTATAAATGGCGGATGTGTGTAGCATTGGCTTATATACAACTGTGTAATAAGTAATGTTTGTTTTCGTCTGATTCTCATGATGATGATGATGATGATTACTTGTTTGCTGGACCCTGTCCGGCTCTCTTTTTCTCTTTTTATCTCGTCTGCTGCTGCTTTCATCATCTCTTTTCAAACTGCTTTTGTTTCCGCTATCCGGAAGCGCTGATAAATATCTTGTGTCTGCGCTCGTGTCTTATACAGATCCGATGCGGATATTGTCGGAAGAAGGCGACGGCCAAAGCAAAAAGACGATGGGAAACTGTTGTTGTCTTGGGTCATCTTTTGTCTTTCTCCCCCACCCCCCCTCCGTCATCCGGACGGATCCTTCCGGATGGGACTCTCTTCGTCTGTTGATTTCGTCTTTTATTCATTCCGAATTCCGATGATCGTTCTCATTTCCCTATTATTCATTTCCCTATTTTCTCTCTTGGAATAACTGGTGGGCCCATTAACTATCGCAGCTCAAAAAGCGGAAGCGTCCGTCTCTTCTCTAATCACTTTTTGGTTCCATCTCAAAATGCTTTTCTCTTTACTTGAGAGAAATCGCTGATTCGCGCCTATACCTATATACCAGCTGGATTTAGATTTGACGGAAGGCCAAATCGCTTTTGGGACGACTGGCTGCTGATGGATGGATGGAACATGTTTGTGCTGTGCGTTGTATCTCAGCCGACCCGCTTTGGCATCCCCAGCCAGTCAGCGCTCGTCACTCGATGGTCATTCAAAATTGAAACGGACTAGTCTGACTCTCCCGCCCGTGGGTGGGTGGGGAGGATCGGTCATCGTCTTGTGCGATTGCAGAGCATCACGGTCGTTTTCGTAGTTGAGCCACTTGCGTGCCCATTGGTAATTGAAGTACGTTCAATAATTCAATCACAGCAGTTTGGGGCTTCTTTGAGAGGGGGTGAGGTGGGTGGGTGGTGGTTCAAGTTAATGAGATGGCGCACTGGCAAAGCGCATGTATAGTCTTTGGCACTGAAACGATTATCTTCTTTAAAAATGAATGGTGGTGCTGGCCAGTTTGCTCGCGGACATGTGGCGTCTGTAAAAGGCCATTAATCTCGTCTGAAACTTTTCGGTCGCGGGGGTATTATACCTAGCTCATTTTTTTTTCTTTTTTTAGTCTTTCGCTGGTGTTTTGTATCTCAAATATTCCGAAGCGTACACAATGTCGTGTAATTGACGGAATTAATTGATTCTGGCGACGTTCCATTTTCTCGAGTTTCCAGCATTAAGCCAGCAGTTAGCAGCAGCCGCTAGCAAGCAGTGTTGCAGCGATCAATTGCAGAGCCATTTTCTAAACTTTAGGCATTAAAGATGCGCGGGAGAATTGAAAATGTCACCAATGACGGACGCGTTGCATAACTAAAATCCCGGACGCCAGCAGTTCGATCTAATCAGCGAAACTAGCTTTTAAGATACAAACGAGAACCCCCCAGGCTGGTGCATATGGATACCAGATAGTAGTTTACCTGCTTTGGACGGAAATGTCGACCGTGTGCGGGAAAGAGAGAGAGAGTTCGTCGACTTTCGATTCAGGATCTAAATAAACGAACGAGGTTATTTAGGGCGTGTAACTGCGTGGCGTTTTGTTATGGTTTTGTTATGGCAACTTTAACATATAGGCGCCATATTATACATGCGTGGGGTGGGGTGGTTATAACCTGCCGTTTGATGCGGTTCCTTCCGTGTTGTGCAAGTCGAACCACCACACCGGTTTGGGCATAATAATTGGCATATTTTTTTAAAAAAGTCTGACATTTCCATTGTGTTTCCTCTAGCGATCCTAGTTGGCCTTTGTGTGAATCCGCCCTGGGCCAGAGTAGAAGAAAACATCCATTTTGATTGATAATGCCAAAGTGCAACTTTGTAAAAATAAAAATCAGTTTCGACTCGTTATTTCATTTTGTGTAATCCCTATGAACGAGATGGTCGTGATCAAATTTTATACTGGCGAAAATGATGGCCGAAGGCATTGAAAGAGCACATCTAGCGTGTCTAGCTGTTGCTGGATGATGCCCCTGCACACTGGGCTTTTAATTGGAAATAGGCCGTATTGACTTTACCCGCTTTTGTCATATTCGTTCCCTTCGACTTGGCCTAACTTGTCCTACACAGTTATCTCGTGGAAGCTATTGACTGTTGTTTAGCCGAGGATTTGTCGGACGTCACAGTCAACAGGAATCCATTCAGCGACGCTCTACTCACGACCCCTTAGGGATGTCATTTGAAAAAACAACCCCGGGAAATATCTCATTAAGAAACGGTACATCAGGCTAAGCTCCTTGTGAAGATTGCGTCTAATTCTGGTAGGTAGCTATACTAGTAGAAATGACGTAATAGGCACCACCCCTACATTTGACGCTATTATTTTTCGTGTTGAAAAAAAAAAGAAGCGATCATTAACCCAGTTACCCTGGTGACTGCATTTACGCGCATACTCGCACCATCGATCTTCATCATTCAGATTGATGCACGCTGATGAGCTACAATAATAATGTCTATCGCGTTACGCTCAAGTGTATGGCCTACGTGTTTGACATCCAATTTCCAACCTACTCTCTCCTGTTTCCGCCCCCGTATGCGCGCGTGGCTGCTCCCTTTTTGGAAGGGGGGCCGAGCTGCTTTGCATCTGGACGCCGCCCGGCGTCGGTATCTGTATGACACACGATCAATCAAAATGGCCAAATGTTTGTAAATATAAAAAAAAATAAAAAAGGAAGTTGCAAGTTGTGACAGCTGGACATTCATTTATACGACGACAACCGCAGATATCGTTATTCTCCCTTTTTTTTTTCGACGGGAGGGGCTATTTCGTGTTCTGTGTGCTTTCGTGTTGTGTGCAAACAGAACGGACCCGAAAAACTTGTCCCAAAGAGAGAGAGGGAGAGAGAAATCCTTGTCGATTTCGTTCGTCGCCGAATTGCGGAATGGGCGGAATGACGTCAAACGGCTGCCCAGCTTACCGTGTCGCCAAGCCACAACAGTTATTCGGATACTTTTCGTGCAGAGAGACAGACCAATAACCTTTTTTTTTCTTTTTTTCTTTTTCCTTTTGCGGTCTTTTTTCATCGTCTGGTGTTCGTGTGGTCACAAAGTCCATCCGCTCCGTTTATGGACGTTACGTCTATAATTCATAACCCGTGCACAGCTGCTGGCTATAACCCGAAACTCGAAACGAAAAAAATAAATATCAATATCAATACAAATCGAGCTCAAAATATGACGTGTGTCTTTTGAAAATCATCGAAAACAATTCAACTGATTGCGTAGTATATTACGGAAACGACGGGGACTCTTTTTGTCAAAAAATGCCGACGAGGCGCCGCCGGTTTATTTGTTCGATTTAGCCAGTCGATTCCCATCGGTCTGAGGGACACACTCTCGTCGTCAACATTGACATTTGCTTGAGAAAACTGTTTGGTATTGGTCCCCCGCCCCCCAACCGTCTGTCATATATGCTCGACGGTTTTCCTAATAGTGTTGTAGTAGCGGGAGGAGGAGGAGGCGTCGAGTGTGCGGACGACCGAACCGCACCCATCGCTAATCTTCAACCGAAAAAATAAAAATAAAACCCTTCGTTTTTTTCTTTGCCTCTTTTCTGTCATGTTTGAAAGGACCCAAATTCTCCACTCTTCAAAATGTTGTTGACAGTACCGTACTTGTCGCCACCACCTCTCCCGTGTTGGCTCAAACAAATCGTTTTCTTTTTTGTGTGTTGGTTTGCTGTCTAGTCTGTTGTCGTTGTTGAATGATTTGTTTATCCGGGTTCTTATATAAGACTGGAGAAGCTTGCTTAGGAGTCCTTCTCTGAACGACGCATTTCTTGATATCTTTTTTTCCAATATGCCGAGCTAATTTCCAGGTCAAATATTGAGAGAGAGAGCTGGAGAGCAATCAAAAGAATACACGACTATAGGGATTACAGCAGCTCTGCTGCCGAGAGGAGAAAAGAAAAACGAACGCACATAATACGAAACTACCTAAATAAACAGCATCCAATTCCGAAACGTATAGGAGATTAAGGGAATCTAACGGCGGGGGGACAGCAAATAAAAATAAAAATACTACCAGAAAAGCAAGAAAATTGATAATAAAAAATGGAGTCTGCGCAATGGGGCCGAGAGTCGGAAAAAAACAACAAATTGGCTGGGACGCGCACCCACACAGCAGCACAGAGAGAGAAAAAGCCCGGACAGATAGTCGTCGCAGTCGGGACGATGTTGATTCCTTTATAGCCTACCTTCTATATACGACTACTGCTGTAGCTCCCCACCTTCCTTATTCTTTTTTTCCCCTTATAATTTCCTCTCTCCCTCCCCTTTTCTCTCGTTCAGACAAGGAGGGAGTAAGTAAAGAGGGTGGAAGTAGCACCGACGATCGGTACCACAGTCTACACCGAGGGGATCACCAGTCGCCCCGTGACTCCCGCGCGAGAAACAACTTCCGTCTTCTCTGCTCTCTCTCTCTCTCTGCTCTTTCTCACTGCCGCAAAGTTCGTCGTTTCGGTTTTGTTTTTGGCGCAAAAGTTTCCATTAAAAAAAACAAAAAAAAAAACTAAATAAAAACTCGGTGTGGTGAATTTTGATTCGCTTCGTTGTTAGACTTTTTACAAAACTTTTTTAAACAACTTTTTGGGGTGTGTGTTGATCGACGGACTTGGTTTTATTTTCGGATGCGCGCCCAAAAGTGTGTTGGCCATTGACAGCAACAAACACCCCCCTGACGGTTATTTCCTTCCGGACATCTCTATTCTATAACAGCTTTCTATTAACAGGTCAGAGAATTTCATCAGTTCTCTCCCCTTCTTCTTCTTCTTTATTTCTTTTTGTTGGAAATGAGGAAATGTGTTTTTATTATTCGAACGTACGTCGTAAGAAAGAGAAAAAAAAAAAGAGTTATGAGCCAATCTCTGACGATTTTTTTCAAAAATCCAAAGTTATTGGCTCTTGATGACACGGCGGATTTGTTGGTAAATCGTTTTACTTTAAATGGAACTCGTTACCTTGCAGCTATTGGCCATTTTTGTGGCTTTGCCGGACTCTTTTACTGTTTTGTTACCGCTGGAATATTATTTCAAAGAGTTTCTATTCGTGTGTGTTAATTCTTGGTGCATAAAGTCGACGAAGATTTCGAACGGAAAAAGAATTGGGTGACGCAATTCGTTTATTCAATGTCACCTGATCGCCTCCTTATTTGCACATGACGTAACGTTACTACTGGCATTAAGACGCTCGTTACTTATGTATTGCGCACAGAAAGTCGTTATTTCTCTGGAATCGGTATTATTAGTTGGGGTCTCGCAGCTTAGCCATTTCGATTGCAAAACTTTGTCGTCAACTTGTTGCGGCGCTTGGCTGATTTCATGATGCTGCCAGAGCCGCTTGCCAACGAGAATCTAAACGGATCGAGGAGTTGTTTTCCCTTGCATAAAGAAATGGGCCTCGTCAAAACAAATAATGAAATGAATTGAATCATTGCGGAAGATATTTCTCTCTCGGGTGGAATATCACGCGAGGGACGCGAGAAAACTGGCGGAAGGGCCCGGGATTTTCGAGGAGGTAAAATGTCAAACCGTCTGGGACTTTAATGCCCCTCTCGATCCATCATCCAATATGAAGCTCAGTGTGTGTGTGTGTGTGTGTTTGTTTGGAGGCAACCAAATTCGACACACTGCAGATGTGTGTCTACAAGCCCAACTATAGTAGACGTCCAGCTGACTCCTCCTCCTACTCCGCTCATCGTTGTCGTCGGTCGAAAATCCAGCTCGAGGCGTGAAAATCAGACTAACAATTTCGCCAGAAAAACACTCTAATGCATCCCGTACTATGCCACTAGCAGAGTACACTGGGACTTGGCTGCTGCTGCTGCTGTTGCGTAGATATAGACATTCGCCTAGTTTCCTTCTGCCATTCGTTTCAATTCCAGCGCGCGCCACTACGTTTAATCCCGAGGCCTCGGGGTTACACGCTCCCTGCATCATGCAAATAGAGACGGATATGTTCTAAATATATATGCGCTGTATATGAAAAGCAAAGAACGGTGGAAGAGGGGGGGGGGGAGAGTGTGTTTCCGCTCACCTCTTCTTACGTGTAGTGCCCCCAACCCGTGCCACTAAAGGAACGTTTTATCTCATTACCGGGAAAAAGGTATAACGAGATTCGCCCAAAAGAAATAAAGAAGAAGACACGAAGAATTGGCTTTTTTTTTTTTAACGTATCAGATAACAGCACTCGCTTGAAAATGCTGGTGGGGATCGGTGGGGATAGATCGTCGAGTAGTTTGACTTTTTGATTCAATGTCGGATCGAAATCGTTTTATTTGATTCAACTGAAACTTTTGCGCAAATGAAATTGCATCTCACTGACTGTGTACACAGTTGAAACGAAATGCTCGGAATGATAGACTGTATTTCTTTTCTTTTTTCTTTGGCTGGGCCAAGCTCGAACAAAGAACGGTGAAACCGCGCAATGCTTTTAAAATTTCTCGCTACCTTGTCTTTTTCCGTTTAATACTAAAAGAAAAAAGAAAACAAAATATCAAATACTACCTGGACATGCGACATGTACATATTTCGGGAGACCGTACAAGTCCCCCCCCCCTCTCCCTCCCGCTCCGCGCCCAGGCTAAATCCTTTCCATTTGTTGGCACAAGACTATGATAGGAAATGTGTGTGGCTAGCGCTGGGATTTGTTTGAGTCAGTGTCCGTCAGACTCTTCCGTACATAACAATGCTGGATATGCATGTACACACACACAGACAGTCGGCGCTGGACTGGAAAACCAAACCTGTTAAGAAGAGACCTGTTCGTGTACGGAAATATTTGCGCAAAATCTCGTGATATTCTTCCCGAAAAAAAAAAACAAAGAAAAAAACGAAAAAATAAGATAATAATAATAATCGTGGCTGAGCTGCTCCATCTTTTGGTGGACTTCCCGCAAACGGATAAAAGGAGTCTTTCGCATTCTTATATAATATCGATAGTCTTCTATCTGTATTCATTCAAGTTAATTGGATTCACTTAGGTTGCGTAGGCTAAGCCACTCTGTTCTCTGCGTCAGGCCTCCCCTATCCGCTGGATACACTTACTCATCATCAAAACAAAGTTCTGAAATCGAATCCTCTTCCGTTGCTCCTGCTGCCAGGTAATTTGATCCTGACATCAGCAGCCTCTTTTTGTCTCTCTCGATTTCATGTTGTCGTTGTCGTCCTAGCAGTGCGTGTACAGTACAGAGGAGGAGAAACCTGGGCGGGAAAAAAGAAAAATCAGTCGCTACATCATTTTACCCGTCTGTACAGTTGACTTTGATGGCGAATGATTGGGAGCCCTGCTGCTGTAGCGTATTTTGTGACAGTAGAACTCAAAAGCTCAGACTGCCACTGCACAAGTCTGCTGCGAGACACGTTGGAGAAGCTCGTGCCTTTCATTAGTTTATTCCATGCAAGATTTAAAATGCTAGACTTAGTCACCTGTGCTTGTCCGACTTGGATCAATATCAAATGTTCACAGTTGAACTTTTGGGCGCTAAAGGATGCCTTATATATATTTGAAAAAATAGGAAAACAAAACAACAAATTTGTCATTTCTTGGAGTTTGGGGGTGGTGGGGTGGAATGTTGTTATATTTGCGCCAAGTCTAGATATATTACGTATTTTTTTTTTCTTTTTGTTTTTGTTTTTTTCAAATTCTCTACTGAAACTCGTTGGTTCGTGCGAGAAGTTGACCAAAGTGTAGGTAAATAGAGGCGCGGTCATTAATCAAGTGCACGAGCGCGCATGGGGGCGGTTGCTTTACCGCCAGTCGCACGATGTTGTCGTGTGTGTGTCAGCACCAGCGGCCTATATAGAACCGGGTCAAATTCGTTCAAGTTTTTATAGGCCAGGGTCGACGGCGGAAGTCAAAACTAAAAAAAAAAGGGAAAAAAGTGATTTTTATAATTGACGTGCCCCGAATTGGTTTTGACAGCTTCTATTATTTGTCTCGGACATTGGCGTTACATTTCACGGGTCTTCTCTTCACAACTCGGTTGATCATTTTACCTTTAAAAGGAAAAGAAAAAAAAAAGAAAAAATTGAAATGGCTTCTGTTATGTCTCTGACGTGACCTTCTCTTTTCTTTTTCTATTTATAATTTCAACCAGACCAAGATTTTTTTTTTGCCAGATTTGTTGATTGCTTTACCATGTTGCTATTTCATCTTTGGTATGCCAGAAATAGTTGTCATTTTATTACGGTCGGAAAAGCCGATTACCGAATTATTTTCTGATTGGTTCGTTTCTCTTATTTTTTTATTCTAAATTTTTGTTCTTTTTTTAAATTGAATTCTTTATTGAATGCGCAAGTATGCAATTCCATGCTTCCTAATGCACCACTAAAAAATGAATCAAATTTTAATTATCCCTCACGTGCTGTTGTGGGACATCCGAGGAATGGCCTAGGAAGTGGATTCTTAATATTTATGCCTCGTCTCCGGGTCTTGTTTTCAGACCAGACATGCAAAACGACGTCGAGGCTTCTTCATTAATATCTTAATAATGCTCGGCATTGTCCCGATTCTACTGCGCAGCTGATTCGAAATATCGCGGCGACCCTGAACCGCAAAGAAAAACGACTGGCCTTCCATCGAATAAAACTTGAATGCAAATCGATCACAGATTTGTAAAAAAACGAGTTCAGTAGGCCGCTAAAACTGGTCACTGGTGTGGGGGAAAAGAGCGTTGAAGTGCTTTCTGACACTTTGTCAATTGCATTATAGATCCTTCGACCTACATGCGGATGGTGGATTGCGATTTATTTATTCAGGCAAATGCGACTTACATCCAACACAGCAGCAGTCGTCTTGCAACTTTTTTCTTTCTTTTCGTTCTTCCCTCTCAAGTGTCGCTAGTAGTATTTGCTGGCAGGTTATTTTGTTTACTCTTTGAACCCCATACACTCTCCTCCCTTCAAATCCTAGTGCCCTACTGCCAGACGGGTATAAATACTAGATAAGGTGTATGCTGCTGCGTGGCAATCTATCACTATTCCGCACACATGTTCCCTGGTGATATCCTTTCGCATTTGGGTCCGTTGCCTCCGTACGGCGATGATGTGGATTTGACTGGATTGAACAGCCAGAGCTAAATCCTCTTCTTCTTTTTACCCCCTTCCGGCTGCTGGCTGTATCAGATGTCTAGGATTTAGAACGCGTTTCGACTATCTCTTTTGGCGTGCTGTCGTCTCTGCGCTCAGCATCTCATAGCAGACGGGGGGCCTCAAAAGATTTGCGTATTATATCTCGCGCGTACCTGGGACCACGTCGTCTCCCGGCGATGGTGGTGGTCGTATATAGAGTAAACAGAAGTAACATGGGGTTGTATACATAGTATACATATATATATGTATACGATCAGTGTCGCTGTTGGAAGACATCAATCACGCACGAACCGTCAACTTTCTGCGCAAAAAGTTGCAGCCAGGCAGAAGGGCCAGTCCCGACGATCGAAAAAAAATCTCAGAGGTTGGATTTGGATTTGTGTCCCCTCAGTGGTGTGTGTCTGTGCAATGGCCAGCTGTGCTCTGCAATTCACATCAATAAGTTGTGACTGCTGTGCTGCATTGCGATCACACAAGTCGGAACGCTCCAGCGCATCTCTCTCGGATCTCACATGGCACTACGCGGCACTACGTCCCTCACGGCAGCCGCCCCCTTTTGGGTACTGGGTCGGTCATTTTTTCCTGTTCGTTTTTCTTCTTTTCGATGAAAGAAGAGAAAGAGAGAGAGAGAGCACGGGATGGTGGGGGTTCTTGATGAGATTCGAGCTCTTTTCTTTGCAAACACACGAGGCCGTCGTTGTCGTCGTCTAGATATAGTGCGTAGTTTTCCGGCCTTTAATATGTTTACGACTATCGTCGTTGGCTTCTCTTTTCGACACGTACAGAATGGAACGAATAAAAAGCAAAGGGACGACCTGTTTTAGCACGTGCCAGCCTGATTTTTATGGATGTTTTTTGGGTTGGTACCCATCTTTCTTCTTCAGTTCCCCTTTTTCTTTTTTTCTTTGACTAATGTCAACATCTGATGACGGAGCTACCGGCCCGTGTACATATACACACTCTATTTGATTGCTTGGGAGGCCACCCGAGCAGTCGGCTCCAGCAGAGTCTTTTGGACAGCACATCACGCGATCCTTTTAGATTGGCCCCTATTTATCTGATGTATACATCTAATTTAGCCATCTTTGTGTGATAGGCTTTCTATTTTTTTTTTGTCTTCCTTCTTTCTTGTTGGACAAGAATTTATCATGTCCTTACACATACACAAAAAAATATTATGATTTTTTTTTTCTGTGTTGGCATTAAGGATTCAGGATTAGTTTTCATCGTATAGTTCATGTCCGTTTTGATTTCTTTTTTTGGGGGTAGATTTTTTCCTGATTGCTAATTGTCGTTTGTTTCTCTTTGATTTCAGATTGATATTGTCTTGTTGCCTTTCGGATCCATCTGTAGCTGCTAGTCATCCGGAATCCGTCGGCTCGGCGGATGCGTTTACTTTGTGCTGGTTGACTATTTTGGAGACCAAGTAAGTGCCAGTGTCTAACACTAAAAGGGATGAATGCAAACCTCGTTAAGAGTTAAGACGGCGCCATGATACGGCGGCGCGCGTTTCAAATTAGTGCAATCAAAGTTTAAAAAAAAAAAAAAAATGAAAGGTTTCCTCCTTTTTTCTTCTTCTTCGTATCTTGGCACATGGCGGCCAATCGCCATCCATCATTTGATGAAAATGTTCATTTGTGTTGAACATTTCCTCGTTGATGTCCGATCGATTATTACATAAGAGACTCTTGAATGGTCGGGTTGTTGGGTTCTGGAAAATTCGCCGAATTGGATTGAACCTGATTCCCTTTTTTCTTCTTGTTTTTCTTCTTTTTCTGTCGGTTCGTTTTTTGTGTGTCCGTGCTCGTTATTATTATTAGGGGGAGGGGTATATAATATAGCTTATTATAAGACTTTCCATTAGTTTGCCAGTCACGAAATTAGAATCGGCTCCTTGATCGTGAAATTTCAATCCCCGTGTATTAATGCAAATTATACAATGGGACACAGCACAAACACACAGCAGACGGAGGGGGGGGCATCATGTTGCAAAGATTATGTGCTTTTTTCCATACATTGTCAATGTCGTAAATGTCTGTGCCACCGAACAAGTTCATGTCCCTTTTTTTAATCTGATTACTTGATGGGGGTTATGCAGTGCTGCACATCCTCTCATCTCTTTTCGGCCGAGTCTTGTAAATTATGTAAATTCGCTTTGTTATTGAAATGGTTGGAGAACACGGGAGAGAGGTTATAGAGGCCCTCGCCGATTGATTGGCGGGTGCCCGTCGGCTCGTCGGTCTCAAAGACGACGAAAGACGAGCCCGACAATCAATCAATACACTTTTGAGGGCGCAACGTTGAAGGAGTCGCCGTCGTTTGTCGTCGGCCGGGTCCAGACAGGAAGACTCGCAGATAGAAAAGTCGTCGAAAGTGAGAGGGAATAGGCAAAAGGAAGAATCCCAATTAGTCGCTCCTGATGATGTGTGTTCTTGGCACTGCTCTTCTATATTTATTCCGCTCGACAGGCTCAGTGCTGGATTCTCTCCTCCTGGCGTCATCTGCCATTTCTCTAGATAGAGATAGACGATCCCGGGAGCTCGTGGAGTTGTGTATAGGTTATATACACATACAGCAAGCAGAGAGCAGAGTACGTGACATTGTCATCATTTGTTTTTGGCGTCATCCTCTCTTTCCGTCATTTCTCTTTCGCTCCCGGGGCTGCTGTGCTGCTGCCTCGTGCAAACGACTTTTTTCGTTTCGGGAGCTATACTGCTGGGGTCTTCATTTAGGTCTCATTAAGCTCTTGCTTCTTCTTCTTCTTTTTTTTGGTGGGTGGGGGTGGGGAAGATGGATTTTGTTATAAGCATTATTTACAGCCGTGTCGTATAACGGCCAACTTTTTCTCCGTCACCATCTCTGATTCTCCGTCTCGATGGATTATTAATGTAGCCGGGCGATATCAATACCTCCTAGTCTGTAAGTTTGTCGTGAATGAAACGAGAAGTTTATGGCCGCCTTAGCGGGAGCAGCAGCAGCAGCAGTTCAGTTGTCGGGCTGAATAGCCGGGGCACTGAAACTCCATTAGCGAGGGACGCCATATTTACTACTCTCTCTCTTTCCATCCTTATTCGGCTAGTCGAGTGGATTATCTCCGAATGTGAGCGCGTTGTTATTAGGACAAGGAGCAGCCCAGGAGCAGCCCGAGAGAAGGAGAGAGATGACTGGAGCAAAGGAGAAGAAAAACTCTTTTAACCAGGCGCACAAACCCCCCTCGAGAGATCAAAAAAACCGGTGAGGAGGTTGTCGCCCAACCGTCGGTGGGACCGTCAGGCCGCTCGAATTTGTTTCTCCCCATCTCCCGTATCTCCTACGGCTATTTAACACCTCTCGTCTCTTTGCTTAAGTGTTACACTCTCGTTCCACTTGAAGGCCGGCGCCGAATAAAAAGGAAAACAAAATTTCAACGTCGACAAAATCTTGGCATCATCTTATCACTTTTCTTTCATTATTTTACAATTTTTTTTTTTTTTTTCATTTCCTTTGTGTGCTTCATCATCTCCAATGATGGCGGCAGCAGCCCCGACTTCCCTCGGCGTCTCTCTCTATTTACTCAGCGACAAAAGATCTTAATTGGTGCGGAAAAAAGGCGGTCGGCCATATGAGCCCCCCACCGCACGAGAAAAACCTTGCCAAATGCTTGCAACTTCTCAATTTTTAAAAAGTTCATTTTTTGATATTGATTCAGATGAGTCAATAGGATTTTCATTTTTTTTTTTTTTTTTTTTGTGGGCTCCACGGCAATATCCGCTGAAATTCCCTTTTACAATCAAAATGGCCTGAGCAGTTCACACACAAACCCCATGGTCCCCCCTTTCCTGTATATGTGTTTGGGGCGTTTGATGTCGTCGAAATTAGAGCAAGCTTATACATATACAGGAGAGCAGTCCGCTTGGAAGGCTATTGCTCTGCCGGGTTCCCTGGTGGCGTCAAAGCAATGGCAGTGGAAGGTGGGAGGGTCTCGTACACATTTATATAATGCCACTATGTGTGTTGTATATACATCCACATCAACTTTCACCGTTGAAAAGTGTTGGCCTTCATTTAGAGGATGTAGGGAATTGTAGGTATATAGCGACCCTATTACTAAATGGCCCACATGTGCTGCATCCTATACTGCTATTAGGGGTGTAGTAACTGAGCTGAACATGTCGAGGAGCTCTGCGGCGTGCTGGGACACCTTTGGCTGCCCGGCCATCCCCCCACAAGCCACAATCGAAACTTTTGCGACCGTGGAATACAGCAACACCGCGATCCTCCCCCGACAGCACGAAAACGAGGCTCTCACGCAAAGTCGTTGCGTGATGAGGGCCTTTTTTTCTTTTCGGGACCAGAGGGAAAAAATAAAACCGCGCGACTTGAATGGACGGTCCGGTGCCCGGTGGCTTTCCGAATCGGCGGTGCGCGCACAAGTTGGACACGGGAGGGTTTTTGTGTGCGGCGGACATCATAAGACACACACACACGGCACACGGCAGAAAACCATCGCAATCCGGCGGACTACGATGCGATGGCCGCCACCCAGACCTATAGTATATAGACCACCACCCAAAAATGATCAAGAAAAAAGAAACTTTTACTGGCCATGTCTTTGTGTGTGTGTCTTGGAACAATTCGCCGAATTTCTCTTTAGGAGGGTGGCGGACGGGCCTCGTTTGATGGAAACCAAGTCGAGCGGATGGGCATTTATAGATGCCGCGGGACATGGATAGCTTATATATATATTACAAAGCTGGATGCATTAGCTGATGTTGTTTCCGTAGAATTCTCGCATTTACGGGGAGGGGGGGGGGGGGTCAATTTTGGTATTTTTCCCGATCACCCAAGCAGAGACCCGCTTCCTCACGCACCGCACATCATTCCGCATCGTTTCTGACACGACGTCCCTCATTACATTACCAACTGGCATTTTTGTTGTTGTTGTTTTTTTATTTCGTTTGATATTTTCCTTTTGGGGAGGGGCATTTTAGGCCTAGGATTACGTGAATAGTAAAAAGAAAAATAGTGTTTTCTTTGATGTGTTTTGAGTTGTTGTTGTTGTTTGCTGGAAGCCAGCGCTTTTGTTGGCTCTAGAATCCAACGAAATGACGGAATACTAAAAAAAACAAGAAAAGAAATGAAATGAAACGTCAAAGTAAAACGAGGAGGCGTTATGACCTTGTGAATTAGGTCCAATGGCCACGGACGGAGACACGGGGATTCGTGAACGTCTTTTTTCTTTTATGATTATTTTTTGGGCTTTCAAAATGGGAGGGGCTCTTCTTTTCATTTATTTTTTAGTTTAGTTTCTTTTCTTTCCCCGCGACTTTTGATGCCCGCCGCAGCTGGAAAATGGGAGGCCCGCCTGGAGGCGAAGGGTCTGAGAGGTGGACGTGACTTGGAGTTGGAAAACGCTCTCGTAACGCTCTCTCACCGTCTATACAGTCGACGAGGACGTGATGTGTGTACGCGGGTGGTTACGACGTCCAACCGACCGACAACTTTGTGGCAGTCCGGATGAGGGCTATAGTGTGTATAGCTATAGCAGTAGCCGGGCAGAGAGCTATATACGTAGACTCTGTTAAAGAAATCAAAATGGAGAAAGCGAATTTTTTCGAATCAAAAAGCGCCAGCGAGTTGTAGATTTCTCTCTCCCGAGCTAGTCTACATACCCGCCAGACTAGACTAGAGACTACTACACCCAGACGTGATTTTATCGTCTGCCCTTTTTTTTTCTCTCTCTCTCAACCGGATCGACTGCCTTTTCACGTTGTAATTGTTTGGTATTTCAATTTCTTAGAACTCTTCCCAGATAGGAGAGAGTTTAGTTCGGTTGTCGTCGTAGTTTCAACTTGAACTTGGTCGTAGGACTCGTGGCTTGTCAAATACTACTTACCCGCGTATATCTGCCATTCTACCCGTGGTAGTTACATCTCCGATAGACTTTGGATGGTTGGCCAGTCACGATAATATAGCTGGAGGCTTGAAATCGCAGCTCTCGCCCACCTGAAGCGAAAATCCATCGAAACGCTCGTTAAACAAACGTGTAACGCGGTGTTACAATTAGAAATTATTAATATTAAGGCGGGTCCGTATAATAACACAGGCGCGTGATGCCCTCGGCTGCGGCGCTTGGTGTGTTGCTACATTGTATTAATGGGGACTGACAGCAGTAGTATATCTCCGTCAATGTAATATGTTTATGAATTACAGCCTTGGCTCGAAAATCTAGGCACCAGGAGAATCATTTCACCATCACCACTCCCTCCGTGTGTATAATTGATTACGCGTTGTTGCAGTGCGTTTCCACGATCAGCGGGAAAATATATAATCAAAGCTGCCCGCCTGTTTTGTAGGCCTACTGTTTTGTGTGTCTTCAGCTCGGCAAGGACAATCAAATTAGCCCCGTGTTGGCCATCGCGGGCATATTGTATGGGCAGGTGGTGTCATTCTCTGTATCTCCCCCTTTGTATAATCCCTAATTCGACTATACCCGGTTGCGTAACGCGGACCTTAATTTGTAGCGTGCGCGAGGTGCACTATCGTATCGATTGCTCCCCCCGTAATTCTCATTCGTTACTTTCCTTATTCATGGCGAATTCGAGCGAGCGACAAATGTGATATTCCTACTCGTGACGCAAGAAATAAGGTGAGTCGATTCGCCTTGATTGTTTATTTATAGTGTCGTGTTTTCTGGGTTGGAGGAGGGGGGTGGATTGCTGGGCTTTGGTTGTTGTTTCACTCCTTTGGTTGTTGTTTGGTTATTCTGCGGAGAGAGAAACGCTTTTCAAAAAGATGGCCGACGGTGATGCTAGTATAGTATAAGCGTGGCTGCGGGTAATAACCGGGTCCGGGAATGATCGTCCACCATCGGAGCTCTTTCCCGCCTGATGCACTCGACTGTACACAAAAGACTTTTTGCATTTTTTTTTTATCTTGATATGTTATGCAATACGTGGGAGGTAAGGGAGGAGGCCGAGTATAAAACGACCGTGACAGGCGAACGGGAGCCGTTATCGTTCCCGCTTTGCATATATAAGGAACTGCCAGGAACTGCATTGCGACGGCGATCGGCCTGTCTTCTTTTCTATTGTCCCGTAGATTTTCATTTTTTCTTCTACAAAAAAAAAAGAAAAGAAAAGAAAAGAATGAAACTCTAGTCAGGAGATGTTAAAAATGTACGAAAAAAGAAATGGGGAAATCGCTTTTAGATGGGGCCTCAAGGCAACCCACTTGTTCTGCTTCAATTGAAGTTTGATTGAATGTACAGTATGTCAGTTTGTTAGATAATATTCTTTGCCTTTTGGAGAGAGAGAGAGAGGAGGTCTTGACGCCATGTCTTGAATTCAAAGTGGCCCGCCACTTTACTACTCGTGGATGTGTGTGTGCCACACAGTGGCGACTGCCGCAGCATTCGAATCGTGGCAGGTTGGGCGGGGTCTATGTGTATAGTCGAGAAATGACGTTCGCCATTATATCAAGATGCGACGTAACGGCATTGGCCCCAATCTTCTCTCTCTCTCTCTGTTGTCTGCTGTCGTTTTTGACTCGGGAAATTTCACCTACTGCATAATGCGGGTGATGATGTTATCAGACGTACGTAACACACGCCTCGAGTCGCTCTCTCTCTCTGACTATATCCATGTGTTCCGAGAGTCGTGCGAGATTGTATAAAGATGTTATTTCGACGAATCAAACTGATGAAACTATGTGTAATATGACGGCTGCTGCTGCACACAGTGCGGAATGAATGGAAAAAGATGAATCGCGCACATCCAGGCAGATGAGGAGCAGAGCCGCCTCAGTCTCATGGCTGTGCAGTTATTGAAAAAGATCCGTCAGGCACGCGTTTGGGTATTATATTTATTATATTGTTTTGTTTTTTTGTTTTTATTCCGGAAAAAGAAAAAAAAAAATTCACCACACATGGCGCTCTGTGTGTATTTTTTGAGAGAGTCTTCTTTTTTCTTCGTCTTTTCTTTATCAACTTGTTTTTCCGCATTTTGCTCTTCCTGTTTGAGAAACGGGGATTTTTGAGATGTCAGTCGAATATTAGAAAAGAGAGCCTGGGCCTCATCGTGCCGTTGTTGTCACTGCGCTCCTTGACATATTCATCCGGAAGTTTTTTTTCTTTTTCCAACGATGGAAGAAAAAAAAAGTTCCGATTGAATGAAAAACGACAAAATTCCTTGTTCCGAGTCGTGATTCCCGGCACTTTTCCAGCTTTAGTAGTGACTCTGTTGTTGTTGAGCGACGCGCATACACACACAAAAAGGGCTATATAGTCATATAATAATATTCGATCGATTCCGGAATGAAAGCGAAAAGAGAAAAAAGAAAACAACGATGGTCAATAATCTTTTTTTAAACCAAAAAGAAAAAAAGAAGACAAGTTTTGTTGGGCAGAGAGATGAGGACAAGATCGAAAAGGCGAAGGTGAACAATAGTCGATGACCGACGTTGGACTTGGTATAAATGCGTCGTCGTCGATAGAGTGCGAACGGAGAAGCCAGTCACGCACGGCACGCGTTTCCTATCAGGGAAAAAACAAAAGGCTCGGCCTGCGGCCCTGGGGCTATTTCAGGGAACGCATAACCAAGTATAGCGTATAGCTGGGAAAAGAGAGACAAGTTCAGTGCGACATTTTCGGCGCAAAGAGACAAGGCCTCTGACAGATTGACGTAGTGGATGGAATAGTATGGCAGACACAAGAGTGGGTGGGTGTGGCTCTGTGTTGCCTTTCGATTTGGTTTAGTGCTCAATTTAGAAACGGTTCCATCACATTTTAGAGAAGAAAAAATAAAAAATAAAAAAAAATAAAATAAAAAGAGGAGAAATCGCGGCTATTTTGTTTTCCCCCTCCGCGGCCGGAATCATTCTGAAAATAGCTCCGGTTGACGAACGTTGCCAATTGATTGATTCAGATTGATAGTCTACAGCGTTATTTTGTTTTCTATTGGCTCTTCCGCCGTGATATAACACACACACACACACACAGACGGAGGGCTCTCTGCACGATCCGCAATAAAGGGGGGAAGCGAATGAAAGATTCGCTCTTTTACGAGGCCATTACCAGAGTTGCATCCGCTGTTCCGCCGTGTGTAGGCGGATAGAGAGAAGTCTCTGAGAGACAGTCAGACGGACAGAGAGACAGAGAAGGGGAAGGGGACCAATTTGAGCCCATCGGGTAATGACATCCATTCGGATGATTTAAGGCCAACATCACGGCCCCTCTTTCCTTCCTTCCTTTTCTTTTTCCTTTTTGCCACTCTCTACACATTCGACGACTATCTATATTTATAACGACATTACGGCCGCCCAAGTGTGTATATATACACACAGGAATCTACACATGCAAAGACACAGCCGGCAGAGCGGGTGTATACCTTTTTTTCGTCGTCGATGGATTTCTTTGAATTTTAAATGGCAAAGGCGAAACCTATTAGATACCAAAGTAGAAATGATCGTAGGCGGAGCCGGATTCGGCTCTATGAACTCTGCGACCCATCCCCATGGGTTGCCTCCGTTTCCAATGCAACGGCTACCAGTTCGAAATGATCCCGGCTGACCCCCCCCAGTTTTCTGACGTAACGTCTGTTGACGCACCAACCGCAGCTATACGCCCTGTTGTTGTTGTTTTTCTTTTTAACCGCGACGGTCCCCAAGACGCCCATCTGACGAGAGGTGGAAAATCAGAAAATCTGCACGTTCCGGCCTTTTTTTGGGGTTGTTTGAGTTGTTTTGGTACTATAGTCTTGGTACGGTTTTGGGATTGACGTTGTTATTGGAGCAATTGGATCAACTGGGCGCTGGCCAATGGGAGCCGAGCTGGGTGCACCGATTTTTGTTTTTGGGGATCATCGGAGCAGCAGCAGCAGCAGCCGAGACGAGTTGCAAGGCGATGAAACGAAATCAAAAGTGACGAGAGAAAAGGCGCCGGATGGGGGCGCTAAAGCCCGAAAAGAAAAGGATGGATAACTGGATCGTTGCTGGCAAATAATAAATAAAAAAGAAAGAAACAAGAAGAAGAAGAAGAAGAAGAAACGGAAACTATTCATCACGACGCGCCAGAGAGAGGGGGGGGGTGAGAGCGTGTCCCTTGAGTGTGTAGAGTCGAGACGACAGGGTGTGGCGTCGTCACGATGAGGATCTTGATGTAAGACGTTTGGATTTACAGCCAATGGGGCACTAGAGGCGAAAAAAAGAATTCGGCCGGAATCGAAAAAAGAAAAAAAAAAATATTGAGCAACACACACACACACACACTTCCCGGGCCGCTTGATTGGATCGGCGGCGAACCGATCGCCAGATACACTTGCGATCGTGCACCCAGCACACACACACATATACATACCTATTGATTCCTTACTACCCAGGAGAGAGAGAGAGAGAGTCTATAACTGGCAGCGATGGTTGCATCTTCTTTCATTTCCCTTAGTTACACTATACTAGACTATATATAAGAAAATAATAATAAAAATAACAGGGCATCATTTATTCAACCAACTTCTTCTCACCGTGTACACACGAGCATTTTTTTTCTTCTTCTTTTTATTTTTACCCCGGCCCTTATGGCCCTCTGGTAGAAAATTCTCACCGGCATATTGTTGTTGTTATTATTATTGCTGTTATATTGTTGGCTGGGATGCAATTTGACCTGGTGCTGCTGCACACGAGTCTGCAGTGCAGTATAGCGTCTGCTTTTATATCTTTTTCGTTTCATTTCTTCAGGTTACCTTTGGATTACATGTAAACTAGCACCCGTTTCTTTAGATTCTTCTATTGATTTTTCTCTCCTGGGTTTTTTTTTTTCCACCGCGTCTCACTCCGGTCGGATGGATGGATGAGAATCACAGGAGAGAGCGGATACAAGAGCCCGATAATGCTATATAGAGCTAGCCAGCAGAGAGAGAGAGGACAGGAATAGTTTGGAAATGGAGAACTGCCCCTCAACCCCCCCTTACTCCACCCTGCGCATAATTGGCTGAAAAGCTCTCATCATTTAGAGACTCTAGGTTACATCATTGTGAACGGGGGGGGGGGGGTGTCGGAGCTGGGTGACCAGGGGGGGGGTTGTCGACTGTTAGGGTGTCTAAACTTTGTTTTTGTTTTTAGTAGACGCAGAGATATTCCTTTTTGTTTTATTCCCTTTTGTATTTCGGCGGATTTAAGAGCTGTCGCAAGTTTGCCAAGCATGCAGACCTGCACCTGTCTTTGTGTTTCGCATACACCTCAGATGTTGTCTTATTGGACTCGTTATTCTATACACCCATCAAACGGACTGGGCCGGACTGGGCGCACACGTAACAGAGCCTGCTGGAAATTCTTTTGTTGAGAGGATCAGCGCACTTGAAATCCTCTACTTGTCGTCAGGTACGAAAATAGCCAACGCCCTACTTCCCCATCGCTGTCCAACTCTATCAAATGATATCCCATATCCCATATCCCCCCACCCAACCCCACTCCCGTACACGATACACACATCAAAGATGTTTCCAGTTCTTTACATGCTCCCAGTATTATATACTAGACGGACAGTCGGGGTATTTTTTATTTCAATCTATTCCCGATTTATCCCGTGATTTCGTTTCAAAAAAAAGGAAAAAAAAATTGGTATTGTGTGACGGCCCAAATGGGAAAGCGACGTCCCTTTTTATCGGAAATATCTTGATTGACTCGTCCATAATGCATAGAATTGGAAAGAGGAGAGGGGAAGACAGAAAAACAGTTTCTGGTTATTGATCAAATTGGATATCAATTTTTAGAGCTTTGCGAAATCAGCTCACTGATATCGTCCCTACCCCCGATTTATATTTCGTGGAAATCACAAACTTTTAAAAAGAGGACTGTTTCTCTGCCGGCTTAATATGTAATAGTTTACGAAAGAAAAAAACTGTTACATGTAAAATATTCGGCAGCAAATAGTTGGGTGAGCTCGAGAGAAAGTGTCGCTCTATCCCCTTCAAAGTTTTTGGGAGCAAAGTTTCCAACCTTATGTACCGGTAGTATACGCGAAGCCTCCCCCACTTTATTTTCTTTCTGACCTTACTCACATTGAGTCCCTCGTCGTTTTTTTATTTTTATTATCGGCCTCATTGGCATGTCTGGTGCGTGTGTCGATCGCTACGTTTTTCCACCTGGTTAGAGACACACACACACACACGCATCGGCACGCCATAGTACCCTATTATATCGCCGGTATCAAAGGCAAAACGGGTGGGGGATGAAGAAGACAATTCGGATAATTGGTTTAAACTTTCGTTTTCTCTCTCTGTCGAAAAGAAAGGTTCGCCCGGCTTTCTCTCTCTCTCTGAGTGCAATCAGACACCGTTTTCCCTCACTCTTGCGCTTAGTCTAATTCGATTTGCTCTGTTTAAAGCTCTCTCTCCCCAACCCACCCAGCCAGTATGTAAATAATAATAACGGATTTTGAAAATGCTTTTGTAAGTGATACGCTCTCCGTCGTGAATCATTTGAACTATAAGGTGCAATTACATGTTTTTGACGGGATTTCCGTGTTTCTTTTCTACGAGTCGTCGTGTATGCAAATGATGACGAGTTCATACTATGTGTGTAGGACTGTAGGCCCGACGACAAACAAACGAACGAGAATTGTGTGACGGCCCTGTGTCGTTTTGAAATGTATATACCAGGAACATCCTTTTGCCATTTGCATCCGCGCTGCTCCTCTCCCCGAGTCTTTTCATCATTTTCTCCGCCTCTTGTTTGGTGCGGATGAAATATACAAGGACGGTATTTAATGTACAGTATAGCTCGTCTCTCTCTCCTTCTGTATAACGACGGAGCCTGATTACATGAATGCCAGACCGAGAGATCCAGTAGAGAGGGAAACGCAATGGACACTATTGTATTTATGGCCTTTGCTACATAGACGCTCTTCACGTCAAAATTGTGAATTAATGGTTGTTTTTTCTTCTTCTTCTTCTTCTTTTGGTCGGGCTCTGTGTCTGTGCCTACAAAAGGAGGGAATAAAACGAGCCTAATAAATAATTTGAAAGGGAGGAAAGAAACAAAATAAATACAGGATCGAGAATGTATACTACCCTATACACCCACACATGAGGTAAAGGCTGTGTATAATAACTATTCATATGATGCCGTCTAAGCCGCGTGCTATCATTATCCGGGCGCCTCAGCTCTATTCAGTAGGGCCGCCGAGCGAGCGAGCGAGGGCGGCCCTGATGCGAAATGCTGTACCGGATCGAAATGAGTTGTTTTCAATATTCATCTGCCCCATCTTTAGACTTGATTAAATGCCAAAGCTCTACATGGAAATAACGCCGGGCTCGGCACAGCAGCACGGCCAGCCAGCCCCGTTGTTCACGTTTTATTTATTTATTTATTTTTTTTAAATATTGATGCGATGGGATTTCTTTCCCAATAGGAAATACTAGATGGAAATCCAACAAGATTTTAGACCGGTGGCGAATCAAGACCACTCCCACTGTATTTCGAAATTTATAGAACACCTTTTCACCTTGGCACATCCATCGTCTCCCCCAACTGGATATGTACTGTATACTACGCACTATGCCGGTATATTGCTGAACTCTGCTTAGTTATTCAATTCCAAGCAGGTCGTCAATCCTATGCAAACAAATCTCCGTCGTCGTGTCTATTTGTGTTTGTACAGCTTAAATTCGGTGGAGTTGTAGATCGCAACTCGATTTCATTTGTGTCGACGCTTCGTTAATGAATTACAACTACCTATGCGCTTTCGGTTTGGCTTTATAGGGGAATAAGGAAGTCAATTGCTCTTCTACGATCTGTGCGTAGATGTTATACAGTTCGTTGGATTGTTCCAATGAACCAATCGCAGACGAAACCTTTCCCCTTGCTTTTTTTTGCTGTCCAACTCGTCCCGGCACACTTGATGGCATTAAACTTTCCAGCGTGTATCGATCTTTTCCCCCCGACGGGACCGACAATAAAAACAAAACAAAAGAAAGAAAGAAAGAAAGAGTAAAGTGTCTTTTTGGACGATCGGATGACATTGACATTGTTTGTTGTTACAAGTTCGTTGCCCCCCACTCCCCTGCTGCTCTTTGTAATAAACAAGTAAGCGGAGTTTTTTTTTCCCGATCACGACATTCCCCTATATACATGCCGTAGGCGCAAACAGGGTGTGTATGTACATGCTGGATGAGGCTCACGCAATATCAATCGAAACATATGTCAAAAAGTATTACACAACTTGTTATTATTCATTGATAGAAATGGCCGTAATAGAAATTGGCTTCGTTCAATACATCGCGATACATAAGGTCTAGAAGGTACGCATATCCACCGGAATGCGCAACAGTCGATCCGAATCAAAAAAATCCTTTTTTTACTTTCTTTCTTCCTTTTTCGTTTGATGTTTCCTTGATGTGTACGTACGAATGAACCGTGGATTCACGAATAAAAGCACACGGCATGTACATATTGTACACTGCGAAATATTTCATTGGAGGGAACCAATAATATTTCTTTTTCCTTTACATGCACGCAGCTTTTCACCGATATAGGAATTGGATTTGATGCGATAGCCCTCTTTTCTTCTCTCTCTTCTGCCTTTATAAATATAATATCTATAACACGAGATGGAGTGGGTGGTAGGGCGTTGTTATACAGTCACGTTCCCTGCCTCGGGTCGTCCTTATACTCTTGCGATGCAAGAGCAGAGAGCTATATAGGTGCGCCCGGTGCCATGGTTACCGAGTGTAAACGGACTTTTTTGTTGTGTTGTTGTTTTGTTTTTGTTTTTTTTTTTGCTTTCCGGCTTTGCTTTCGATTTATTTGTCCATCGGTGGATGTGACGAGATAAGCCTTTTATTTTGTGTCCACTCTTCCGTCGCGCTTCCATAATCCGCTGTGCTGTTGCTCCGCACTTCCTCGCTCGCTCCCGTCTCAATCTGTTTTCCCTTTTCTGTTGTTGCCGGTTGTTTTCTTCTCAGATAGATCAGCACACACGTGTTAGTGTAGATAGAAGACTACATCTACCATCTGTGGCGGTCTTAACAGGGGGGCTATAATGCTTCTTTTGACCGTGGCTTAATAGCTGGGCGAGGTCTCTCTTCACGCCGCGTTAGCTCGACGTAATATTCCCTTCTATCCCTTTTGTCTCCCGAACCAAAGAAAAATGACTGCCCATTGTTTTTTTTCCGACACCTTTTTTTTTGTTTTCGTGTGTGTGTGTGTGATGTGGCTGCATTATTCCGGCTAAAGAATGGCGGAGAAATCACAGTGAAGGGACTATTTGTTGGGTAATTATGATTGACACATAGTGCGGGGAGAATATCTAATGGGAAACAAAGTGACGGCTGCTGCCGCGTGCCACGCAGATGAGCACGTTGGACATTATTTATTGACATCCATCCAGCCTTGATTTCGCTGGAAGAAAAAAAAAAGTGTCGTTGATGTGATTTCGCCAGACAACTTTAATCCCGCACTTGATTTAGTAATGGAAAAAATGGGGGGGTTTTTGTTCTTCTTCCTCTTCTTCTGCTTGTCAGAGTTCAATGCGGATGTAAAATGCGAAAAAATCTTCAGACATGTTTACCATATTCTCTCCTTTTATTTTTTGATCCCATTTCTTTTTGATTGCGTTGACTCAATCATCGAGAGTGTTCCACCTACTCGAAAAAGCTCCAGCCCCCGGAAGAAAGAGAAAAAAAAAGTTTATTATAAGTTTCCCGGAAGACAAAATTCTATTTCGGTCATTTCATCTAGAGAACCTTACAAGGCAGTGGGGATTGCATTCATTTTCTTTGGAATTATTATTTCATTTATTTTTTCTCTCTCTCTTTCGCTTTATTGCGCACAGATGGTCTTGAATGGGTTCTGACGCTGCCGTGACCCTCAACCACAATGAACCAGGTAACGTAACGAAATCGAATGTTGTTGTTGTATACTCTCAACAACAAAAAACGTTTTTTTTCGCCGGTGACGATATAAAAAGGAAAGAAGAAAGAAAAACCTTCATGTTTCATTGTTGTGTCGTTTATTTTTCGGGATGGCTCCTGGCCGTGCGTACAGCCTCTCCTGATCAGACGGTTGTTTACGATGTCTTGGCTCCTGGTGGCTTTGGGATTTCTCCTAGCGGCTTCATCGGCCTCGGCCTCCAATCGTGGTGAGTAGATATTTTGATTTACATCCCCCGCCCCATTATACCCCTAGCAGTTCGGCAAATACTGTGTGTTGCAAGTATAATAGGCTAGTTGATGTGGCCCTTAAAATAACTTTCCCTAAATCCGCCAAATGGAAACGCAGTGCGCAACATGCCATAAACAGCTGGTTGTATGACTTTCGGACCCTGGCCGTCTCCACTCTCTGCTCCTGGCCGGCCGCATGTCGGTCGGGGGCTCAGGGGTTTTATCAAAGAAGGAAAAAAAACAAACAAGAACAACGTTCTAGACTCTCGCTAATCACACAAAGGTCGTCTGGTCTCTTTTAGGAGCAGCGACTTTTATATGTTGACTGGCCGAAAGGGGATTTTTGCGGAATAGCCTCCGTCGGATAGGATGGCGGAGCCAGGAGGACGGAAACGAAAAGATTTCTCTCCCTGCGGCTTTAAGATCGACATGTTGCGCCCGCTGTCCCCCCTCCCCCCCCCCCCCACCATTTCTGCGCAATAACGACCGACAAGAAAGTGGATGACAGGCTTTTGATCACCCATAAGAGGACCACCAGCACGACCAGCAGGAGGACTTTGGGGGATTACCATTATTCCGGCCAGCCAACTGCGCAACTGTCCCTAAATGCCCTGAGGATATTTTTCTTTGGTTCTGTCCCCACTCTATTGGTTGTCTTTGTTATTATTGTCTTAGATTGACTATAAGTCTATAACGTATTTCACAGTCGAGTATATTTGATAGCGATTGTCTGATTCATGTTTGCACACATGTATTCATTCGCTTGAACAATTACAGAAAAGCTGGCCGGATCACACCAGCAACTTGGACGGATGACTCACCAGCACCACCAACGCAACGGCACTTTGCGAAATGGCGGCGTGAAACGGGCGGTGGCGGGGCCAACAGAGACGACGGACGTCAAATCGACGTCGTCCGACGCCCTGTCCAATTCGCCTCCGTTCGTGGTGGCCGAAGCGGAGCCGTCGCCACACAAGACGATGATCGCCGTCCAGACGTCGCTCAACGGCAACATCTTCATGCACTGCCCAGTGGACATGACGGAAGACTTTCAGGTAATACACTTTGCCCAGTTAGTCAGTTTGTGTACTCGTGCCCAGCAGCAGCAGCCAGCAGCACTTGATTAACATTAGTTTCCGAAAGTTGAATTCACCCCCAACCCGCTTTTATAATATCAACCTCCTCCTCCCGCTCCTGTGAAGGTGAATGACGAGTTCACGACACACAACAACCGTGTCCTCGGTATAATTGGATTTCTTCGTTCGTTCGCGCGGCACCGCGTTTTGCACGTTAACGGGAGTCGGCGTGTGTTAATTTGGGAGCCAAAGAGTCAACCGATATCAGATCTTGTTTTCAAGGTACCACCCCACCCCACCCCAGCAACAGCAGAAGATGTTGCTGCTGGAAATAAAAGGGATATAATTAGACGATATAGGCACAAGCATACAGCAGCCCAAGAGCAGCTCAACATTTCGGGACGTGTAAAATAATCCATCCGCGATCAAATGTTCCTGCCTGTGTAACTTTCGTGTGTTAGTCCTGGCTCCTGGAGAAACAAAAAAAATATGAGTTTCATCTCCTCAGAGAAAAAGGGGGGAAAAAAAACGGAATTTGTCTGTTATACTCTCTACAGAAATGGGCGAACTCGAGTTTCACACCCACTCACGAACCCGATCTTCCGATGTGTTTGCCCTCCTTTTTGTTATTCATAAGCAACGAGGGGAAAAGAAAAAAGGAAAAAAAAAAGAAGGATTTTTAAAAATTAGAATAGGATCGATTTTCAGGATTGAGAAAAATTGTCTTGATGCGCAGAGTTTTACCGACGAAAATCAATCTAATAAAATTTGATTCGATATGGCCACCACCCCTTATTCCCGGTCCTTGTCGGTCGGACGGACGCATTTAGGTCTCCTGGGTGCGGTTACCCGACTGGCGAATCGTGGCTTCGGGGCGGAACATTTATAACAAGGACGAACGATTCCGGGTCCTGCACGTCGAAGGCACCGACGAGTGGACGCTGCAGATCAAGTACGCTGCCCTGGTCGACCAAGGACTCTACGAATGTCAGGTATTGTTTAACTCACTGTACTACACACATGTGTCTATAGCGCAACGGTCTCATTTTTAATGAAATAGTAGACGTACTATAGTATATCTCCCCCGGAATAACTGAAATCCTAGCGAGAGCGTTGGGTTTTACTCGTGTATAATTGAGCTGACAAGTGGCTGACTATGAAATTCAAATCATTTTCCAGGTTTCCACCGAAACGGGGATCATGATTTACTATTACAACGTCAGTGTCATCGTGCCGGACACGTCCATCGTCGGCGGAAGCGAGTACCACGTCGACATGGGCAGCGCCATCCAGCTGACTTGCATCATCAGAAATGTAATAGATCCCTCCTAGCTATCATAATAATAACAGTCGTATAGTATTTGATTTATTATTCACCTTCAATCACTGTCTGTTTTTATCGGACGGCAACGGACATCCAACTCGTCCTGTCCATACGCAAATAGATTCCTCAGGAGCCGCAGTTTGTCTTCTGGTATCACAACGACCGGATGATCAATTATGACTCAATAACTGACAGCGCCAGTAGCAGCAGTTCGGGGTCGAAGACTTCCAGCGAGGCCGGCAGCAGCTCGTCCAGCGACCGAAACGGGAGCCGGACGAGAGCAAAGACCCGCCCGCGCGTGGAGGTGATCACGGAAATTGAAAACAATTCAATGACGGACGATCGCGAGCAGCAGCCAGCCGAAGGTGCAGCAGCAGCAGCGGCAGATCGAAGTGTCACTAGTCAGTTGACGATACGCCACGTCACCGATCTGGACTCTGGCAACTACACTTGCGCCCCGTCCAACGCCGAGCCGGCCAGCACCATGGTCTACGTCTCCGAAGGTAACATCAACAAAATCTATGATAATATTACGTCGTGTCTTTTTCATCATTTTCTGTTCCGGCCATTGGTGGGGGGAAAAGATGCGTGTCGTCTCTCATTTGGGGACTGTGTGTGTGCATTTGGGCCTACAACTGTCAGACTAGTCCCGGGCTGGCATAAAAGGTTAGGCCGTCGTGTGAGTGACAGTTGTATCATCACGGCAGGGGGGGACCGAGTCTCTGCGGATCGATACAAGAAAAGGCGCTGCCGTAGAAATTGCACCGACAATAAGAGCGACGGGCTTTGAATTCAAGACTTTGCAATATCTGTCCGGAGAAAGCTTTTATTTCCGAAATCGGCCCCCCGTCTATTTTGTAGCCTATGCACATTAGAAGTTTTCAGTGACAGGAGGGGGGGGGGGGGGTTCGGGGGAAGCTTTTTGAAGGGCATCAACAATTAAGCCCGATGGAATAAGCTATTGGACGAGTTCTGCCCGGCTATATAGTGGAAAGGAGATATTCTAATGGACGAGTTTCAGCCCAGGGATCTGCTTTCTCTCTGTGCAGCATGGCTTATACGATGTTGCTGGGGCTTCTCTCGAAAATGTGAAAGCCATTTCAAGTTTGATGGGAGAGACTGTGGAATAAGATGACGGGAAAAGAAAAAAACGCTGGCGAACGCTCATTCATCCGTGATGTGGCAAAGTCACGGTCGGTTGGTTGGGTCTTTTCGACTTGTTGGGTGTCACATTTTTTGGTTTTTTAAGACGTTGGGTCGTTTGTTTTTTTTTCAAAAGGAGACGACGCCGCCGCCGCCATTCAAGTCAGCGTCGGAGAGACGACAAATGTCAGTGACGTCGTGCCAGCCAATTCGGCCGTTTCGGCCGCTTCGTCGCCCATTTCCACAGCAACTGCGGCCGCCTGTACGACGAGTCGAACGTCGCCGTTTGCGCTCCTATTCCTTTCATCCTGCCTCCTGGCATTGGCCAACCGTCAAGTCGACCCAAGGTGATTTGTCTTTTCTCACGACCGTGGAGAACAGACAGCAAAAAAATAAAAACACAAAATGTTTTTCACTCGAAAATGAAAGGGAAAAAAACAAAAAAAAATAAAAATAACAGATGGGCCTATCGACTGAATTTCGTATCGTGTCATCATTTTACTAATACCTGATTTCGGTGTGTTTCATTTTAACGAGAGGAGAAAGAGAACTACATCCGTTGAATGCCGATGCTCCTCTTGATTGATTTCAAAGATATATTTATAAATAAAAACAAACAAACAAACAGTATACATACTAACTACATACAGTTTTACAATGGCTAAATAGTCACTTGATTCCTGTGGTATATACGTGTAAAGTATTATTGCGATGTCAAACATTATTGATATTTATTCGATGTCAATTTCAACCCTGCGCCCACAACAGTGAAATTATAATCTCCGTGTTTTCATATTTGAGTTGGATTCGATTGAGACTCTCAGTCTGGCTGATATTATATTTTAAATACGGTTGCCATTGTCATCCTCTTCGATTCGTCTAGCTCCATTTCCAATCGATAGGTTTTCCAAGTGGAAAAATTGTTGATTCTATTGATTGGCTGAGATTGATTGACGTGTGTAAAACCCCCCTTTCATTTAAAAAAAAAAGCTGGTGTTATATCATTTTAATTTGCTTATTATGTCAGCCGATTATGTTGTCAATAATCCAATATGCGAATTGCAGCTACTGTAATAGTGTGTGACATTTGCTTACCCATCCCTTGATAAAACTGACACGAGATGGGTAGACGACATTTCCTGCACTATTTACATCAGTACCTGTGGAAACTGCACGTAAATGAGACGGTCAGAGATGATAAAACTGATATTCATGTGTACAGAGTGAGCGAAATTTATTAGCTTTACGATTATATAAATGGTGAAGTGTGTGCTCGGCGTTCCCGGCATCCCAGGTATGACGACTTGTGTTCTCGATTGAGTTTTTATCACATTTGTTATTTTATGATGTGTTGATTGCAGTATTACTAAATTATGAACCACATATACATATTTTGCTTTGATTACTATTTGATTTCAATGTCGGTCAATGATTTATACCAACTCACTAAATACCATTTATTGCAAACCTCATTTTCTGATCGTTTGTCAAACTTTGTAATTTGATATTTTGGTTTGATTTTGTGTCCATAAATTCAATTAACCAATGTTTCGTTTCTTTCTTTTTTTCTTTTTAAGTTTGTCATCTCCTTAATTTTCCAAGTCCTGATCATACTCAAAAGCATCTCATCACACAGCGCGTGTATATCTTCTCGAAACTGTGTATATATGCCGCGTGGTGATTGTGTCAAGAGAGAGGAGCAACAGCCAATACATTCTGACATTTAAAAGGAAAAAAAAATCTGTTGACGACGACACAAAGAAAGCCAGCAAGCTTCTGAGAAAGACAACGGCTTGTCTTTAGTGACCCAGGCCGTTTCCATTGTTAGATTAAGACCCACCGAGAGCTCTGCAAGGGAGATCCGACACGATAACAACGACCACATTGCTACTACTACCCTACTACAAGATTGGGGTAAGTCGATATCTACTTGTCACTTCATTGTTTCAATTCTACGGTGAAACCTTTCTGTTGTCGTGGGCTGGCCGACGAACTTGTTTGACAGCCCTTTTGAGTGTGTGTGTGTGTGTGGTATATTAAACCACGATAATGGATGAATATCTACCGGATAAACCCGGCCAGAGTTTTCAATTGGCCATTTTCTTTTTTTGACTTGGATCTATCCTTGTGTGTGTGTGCTAATGCATGCGGTAGCCGGATCGATATCTTGCGTGATATGCCGGGGAAAGGTTTCATGTCCAGCTGTTTGAGGTTGCATTTCATTTTTTCATTTTTCTTTGCCCTTCCTGCCGGGCGGTTCCATATTTTACTCAGCCTTGAATTCTTCCTTTTTTTCTGTTGGTTGAACTCCATTTTTCTATTTGATCGATACTCCGATAAAGCGTCTATAGTACAGTATAGTAACATCCCATGCATATTTTAAGTATAAACTGTGATGGCAACCACAACACAAGAGGAAGAAGAGCTTTGCACTGGCTGGAAGTAGGTTATAAACGCAAAATGCGAGCATTCTTTGCAGTCAGGAACGAAACGATTGGAACGGCACTCAAACCTTTGTGGAATTGAAAAGCCAGATATTATATCTATATATATACACGCCGAGGAATTGACGCCAGGCATCCAGGGCAATATCTGCGGTTGCGGAATAAACTTTATTTTTCCTTCCTTTTTTTCTTATTTTTATTTTTTTTACAAACCACATTCTGCACGTTTTTCCCATTTTTCCCCGGGATAAATAATATAGGGTGTATGTTTAGTGGATGATGACAGGATTCTCAAACAGGAGATTTTTCTATTCGTTCTCGAAAGATATATCGAAGGAAAAAAAGAAATGTCTTGATTTCCATTTGGTATATTATTGAATAAATCAATAGTGTTGCCAGAGTGGGAGCTCTAAGTTTGGCATTGCTAGGTGATGATGATGATGGGTTTTTCTCTCTTTTTCTCTCTAGAGTTCTTTGTCTTGCCCTTTTTCATTTTGTTTTGTTGTAAATTTAATTCCCCAAACACCCCTAGCCTCTTTTTCCTGCCATTTGTTATCGGATTTCTTCTCCGTTATTCCGCCATTTCTTTCTCCCCTGCAGCTTCCCAACTATCTGCCGTCTATCCATCTCCATAGTCTACGCGTTTTATTTTGTTTTTCGTCTTCTTATCGTTCGTCTAACGCGCCAACAAACGCTGGAAGTGGGTGGTAATTCGAGTGTTTCCCCCACTTATCTCTTTGTCTTATTCTTTTTACATTATGCAAAATAATGGGATGGATGGATGGATGGCTGGATGGCAGGTGGTGCAGCACTGGCAGTGTGTGTGTGTGTAAACGGAGGCGTTGTTGCTTTCATTCAAATTGAAACGGAGTAAAGAAATGAACTTTCGGGGGAGGACAAACGGAAGGATCGATATGCGATCCGCAATAAGGCGGAATAATCAGACGGAAGGAGTCGAATAAGAGTTGAGATTAACTTTGCAAACCAATGAACCTTTCCTCTCTTTTATTGATTGCGCTAGGTTGCGCTCTGGTTTTCTCTGGCGAAAAGAAACACATCTGATGCGGATGTTTCCGCCGTGTTGCGAGATGACGTAATAGCCAAGAGTCGAAATGAAAGGGGGGGGGGGGGGTAGGTGGGGTGGGAATAATGGCCTCATAAAACTGGGAATTCGTCATCTAATATTCCAAGCCAACTTGTGAATTGGTGTGGATGAGATTGGATTGCTCGCCGAGCAGTATTAGATCTCGTTTACTGCCGGGAAAGGGTCGGTGTTGGTTGGCTCCTCTACACCATAGTCTAGAACGCCCCGGATTTGTATTACAGCGTCAACAATAAAGACAGCAGCAGGGGCTTGGAAATGGATCGGCCCAAATGGAGAAACCACTTCCTTTTTTTTTCTTTTCATTTTTGTGTGTTTTGTTTGGAGTCGAAGTGGGTCTGAACATTCTCTTTTCTGTCCCTCGCAGTCGGCCGTGATGAAGCGACTGGCGGTACTTTTAAAGCTTGAAGAAGAAGAAGAAGTCGTCTCCTTTTTTTTTTTTCCACCTCCGACCGGATTGAACTGTTGGGTGGATGCTGTAAGAGGCTGAGTGAGTCGAGGATCTGTTGTTCGCTTCTGCATCCAAGAGATCAAAGACGCTCTCTATATAGTACACGCGCCACCGATATATAGGCTATATAGAAGTATAGGAGAGCGATAGAGGCGAGTCACAAATAAAGTCTATGTAGCTGCTCCCCACGTCATCGAGAGAGTTAGACCAGCAGCAGACGGAAGAGTCGGAGCAACAGAAGCAGAATAAGTTGTGTCGTCGTCGTCGTGTCGAGTGAAAAGGAGAAGAAATCAGATCTTTATATATACTTTATACATGAGCTTATTAGCTGAATGGATCGATTCTGTTTCCAGCACACTCTGCCGCTCTATATATCTCTCTCGCCACATATACACGGTACTACTACAGACAGACGGCAATATCCCGCTCCCGGATCCAGCTGGTCCCACCCCAACCTTTTACTCTTTTTTTTTCTTTCTTTACTTTCCCCCCTCGGTTGCTGCTGTCCTTGCGATCCCCAAGCTATTATATTATGCCCTGTATAGGCCTATATGTGTGTGTTGTAGTGCCACAATGGCTCCGGCTCTCGTGTACTACTAAGGTCGAGCTTGATCAAACCTTCCGTGCGCAGCACTCGCGTAACGCAATCAATGACAAACGGATTGCTTCTTCTGCCTGGTTCCTGATTTCTCTTTTTCGTGCCCTTGTAAAAAATGAGGAAGTAAAGGTAACAGGATGTAATAAAACTTGATAAACATCTTCCGGCGACATGAGATTTATCCTGTATGAAGGAAAATATCTTTCTCGATTGTTTACGAACCGCACATTTTTCTTTTTTTTTATCCTGTTGAGCTTTATTTCACAAATTGACATTTAATAAAGGGGAAAAGGAGCGTGGCGAAAGCTCGGTCACCCCGGCTTCCTTTATTCGTCTCCTATCGTTGGTTCTCTCCCTTGACTTTTCTGGGAACGGGAGATTTTTTCGGATTTTTTTTAACTGCCTCCTCTCTCGTCAGATCCCATTTTCTTTTTTTATTATGATTTTCTATTTTACCCAATTAGCTTTTCACTTTCGTTCAAGTTTCTTTCTCTCTCTCCAAAGGAGGTCTTGTGGTTTCATCTGAGCCTCCTTGCTTGGAGATCAAAAGGAGAGTTACTTAATGGATGGCGTTGGCCCTAGAATCTCGCGGCTCCGGGCTACCTCTTAACTAGGGCTCTCCTCCCGCTATTAGTACTCGCCTCCCCCCCCATCGTTTCATGTCCCCTTGCGGACTCGGGAATTCACTCGACCGAATCGCCGCTGCTGCTGCTGCGCCGTGCACAGACGAAAATCACGAAAATTCGGCTCGCCGTTCCGATTTTGTTTGCCTTCGGCCTTCGACTGCAGCCTATTATCCCCGAGCATTATTTGTTCCTAGTAACAATTAGGCTAATATACCTTGATGTTCTAAAAAGGGATGCAATTTATCGCGTAATTTTTTTTATAGAATTACAAATGATAATTAACTGCGCATTATTAATTAAAAGGCCCACCTGAATTCCTGACTCGCGTCGCGTCTTTATCCGACCCAATCCTGTTGTAACTTTCTACGCTTGCACTTTGTAACTTGTTGTGCGTTGGCGTTATTCAAAACTTTTTGGAGCGACTTATTTTAATTAACAATTAGAAAAGCAAAGCGGATCGGGCGGCTGGGAGGGTGAGGGGGAATGTTGTGGTCCTGATCCGTCCCTTATAATAGGTAGTTGGGTCATTTTCTTCTTCCGACAACTAATTACAAATTGTCGTGAATCTGGTGGGCAACCGATTATCAAGGAGCCAGTCGATTAAATAGTAGGGTGAGGTTCCCTGCGTTCATTATCCGCCCAGCTCGTGTGATATCAGTCAATTATGTCGTTAATATACACCCGCACTAAGACAATGGTACGAACGATCCTCGTTGTGCCAGGAAAGGCAGGAAGCTCATTATTGTAGTCTGTGACCGATTGACAACAAAAACAAATTGATTGCCGCCGCCTCAAGGCTTTCCTCCCCCCGACGCCATCTCCAACATTCCCAAGTTCATTCCAAGCCGAGGGTTATGTGGCGTGCAGTGTCCTCCTCCTCCTCCTATTGTTGGGCAAAATAATAATAATAAAAAAAAGGGGGTTCGAATCTCCTTTTAATTTAATTTTATTCGTTTCATTGGTAATCGACACAAGCACGCGAAAAACCCCCGTCTGGCCTGGCATTCTTTGATACATCTATCATCGAAAGCATCTCATTCTTTAAACTACTTTACGTATATTCCGTGTCAAGGGAAACTTGCACATAGGCAAAAGCGATCGATCGCTCACCCCCCAAAAGTCCCGCATTGAGAGAGAGAGAGACAGACAGACGGACGGACGGAGAGAGAGAGCTGTAGGTAGAATGACGTTTAATAGAATTGCCAAGTTGCATGCCGTCAACAAGAAAAAGAAGCAGGAAAGTAAGTTGGAAAACAATCAAAACTTGGGGTGCCCCAGCTGTACGTATACATGTACTATACAGCGTACGGTTGTAACAGTAGCTATACTCTATACTACTCCGCACCGTAGTATAGCATGCGGAGGCCAGTAGGGAGGATATATGGTACCCCGATCTTATGGGGGTATCGGGCAGCAACCAAGTGCTGGCATAGTGTCCACTAATAATCCCGGAATTGTCTTGGCAATCCGTTGAGCCTCAATGATTCACATTGCGGATTTGAAGGATTTCTAGAGACACTTTTGGACGCTCTTATAGTTTATTTTTCACAAGAACAATCACTCGTGAAAATGAAAACAAACTTTTTTTTGTCATTTTTTGTTTTTTTCATTTTCTTTTTAAATTAAAAAAAAGGAGAAACAAAAATTGAACGTGCAGTCCCGAACGCGGACGCATGCGCAATATGCGTCTAGACAGAGTTGCCTTTTATTAATTGCTCTAGCGCTTTCATCAGAGCCCCAATTATTGACTGATGCTTTTTGGCCCCTCGAGTCATCATCATCCCATCAACTTTATCATTTTGTTTTTCTTTTCTTTTTGGGGCTTTTCCGCTTGTCCGCCGTACAATGTCTAAAGCCTCGTCACAAAGCGGCCAGCTGCTGCTGCTGCTGCATGTCCGTCCATCCGTAGCTATTGATTTGTGTGTGTGTGTGTGTGTAGAGAGAGTCCATAATGCAGCTAGTTTTCTTAAAATAGAAAGCCAGAGGGGCGTCTGGTTGTGACTTTTCCATCGATCTCTTTGCTTTTGGCCGCCTGTATTCATCTTTTGGCGGTTTTGCACCTCCATAGACTCTCCCCATGTCCGGCGTGTGTTCCACATCACGACATGATGGAATAACATAACATTGACCTTTAGGGCTGGGTCCGTTTTGATCACGTTGACTGAATATAGTGAGAGGAGTCTATATCAATGCCTGTGTCCCTAAAATGTTTCAACCATACAGCCAACGTCATTAGCCGCGCCGGAATCATTTCAAGTTAACACGGCGGTTGGAAATGAGTCGCGGCAGGAAATGTCAATAATAATATAAAAAAACAAAAGAAAACAGAACAAAAAAAAAAACCGTTCCAGTTGTCGCTGCTCAACTTCCATAATGAGACGACCCTACCGCACGCTCCGTTCCCGACCCCACCGGAATCTATCGCGTTGGGTGTCGTTCCAAGTACACATTGTGTATGCGTACATTAGCAAAACAAGCTCCAGCGGTGTTAATGGGTTCGCACAGTAACGTGACTTTTTCTTTTTTTTTAAGAGTTCAATCCGATAAAAGTTTTTCCCCCCGATTTCTATTTTGTTCTTATTTCTTTGAAATAATCTGGGCATTAGCCTTCGCTGATTGCACTCATCGGCCTATGTTCGTGCTATTGAATAATGTTATTGTGAACGATCGCTAAGGAGTAGAAAGGCCGTGTGTGTGAGCTGAGGCCCAGCTGTCGTGATCTCACGCGGGATTTCAGTCGCACCTCTGCCTTTTCTTAGGCATGACGACATTAGGGAGCTGTGGGGGGTGGTTCTCCATTGTTAAGCCTTTCCTGCCCAACGCCCCATAATGGCCGAGCCCACAACCAAGTCACTTCCTTTCATACATCCTGTAGGCTATTTATAATATTTTCATCCCGTGCGAATCAGCAGGTAGCAGCTTTTTATTCCCTTTATTGCCCGGCAGTCAATGGAAAGGGAGAGGCTCACGAAATGACGAAACGGATAGAAACAGCCAACAACCCAAAATGGATGTCCAGCTCGGATAGTCATCGGTTGACGTGCCTAACCGGACGGGAGAATATAGAGGTAATAATAAACAGTCACACAGACACTGGGTTGCGCTAAAAAGCACGGGGCATCCGTCTCCGTCGAGAGTGACAGCAGCAGCAAGGGCAAACGCAACAAAAGCCAACGCTGTGGCAAGTGTACATGTCTTTGCAGAAAATGATGTATTTAAAAGCCCAAGAGGCCCAAAGTTATATAATATGTATGATGCTGTCTTTTCCCAGGAACGTTATAGAGAGACGGATTTGCAACTTTGTCATTATGCAGAATTATTCCGTAGGCGAGGGGGGGACCGAAATTTTTGTTTATGAATTATTCCGCTAGTTTAAGCGCCAATTTCCGTAAACACACACACACACAGAGAGAGAGAGAGACTATTTTTTTGACGTTTTCTTGGAGTTTTACTGCGCCATTTCCCGGTCGTGTCGTGATCGTTTCCACGGGAAAATGCCGTCGGTTTTGTTAGAAAAGAAAAAAAGAAAAAAAATGAAAAAATGGAAACAAAACAAACACACATAGCAGCAGCAGCAGCTCGGCGCGTGAGTTTTCGTTCTCTCCATACAGCCGCGCGGCAAAAGGTATTAAAAATGTGAAAGCAAAACCAAGGCTGTCGTGTGTGATGCGGAGAAAAGAGAAAACGGAGAGCGCCCGTGTGTCACCTTTTGATCTGTCGCCGTGTGTGTGTAGGAGAGCTCGAATGACGTGATGTCGTGTCTATCTCTCCGGCTCTCGCGCTGGGATATGTCAGCAGTTACACACACACGTCTATCGGATAATTCCGCCCATCTATTTCGCCTCGTCGTCGTCTGAACTGAATTCGTGAAGAATGTACTTAGATATAAAGCGCACACACGCAGGCGGCCGTAGGTTGACAGGAAATCGCAATTGTATTTCAATCGAGTTAAGGTTGGAAGAAATGCTTTTGGGGCTTTTGCATTTTCCGCCCGTGGTTTTGTTTGTTTTGTTGAGTAATGCGCTCGATTAGACAGAGGAAGATAAGAGACAATAATCACAACATGGATCATTGAGTTTGACAAGGAATTTAATACGCAAGAGAGAGGAAATAGAAACAAAATCAAAAAAGGCACACGATTGAGAGAGAGAGAAGGGAGAAGGGAGTGACGTCGTTTTTCTTTTCGCTTGGCTTGGCATATTTTGAAGAGATAAAAGGGTGGGCTCTGATCGGTCCATTTGGTATCCATCTCTCTCTCTCTCCATCTTCACCCAATGGCTCAATGCAATCCATTTCGTTTTTCTCGTTCCGGCATTATCTTTTTATTTTTCTCCACCCTTTTTGAAAAACGGCTGTAAATGGCTGTGTGTGTGTGTGTCTGTCAAAATTTGCATACGGGGGTAGTTTAGACGTGGGCCAAGCTCAAAAGGAGACGGAGGAGGCTGGCCAAGCGCCAGCGATGGAACCGGATATTACTAATGCAAACATGGGCATCAATAAATACGAGCGATGAATAAGCCTACTACCACCAGCAGCTCCTCCTCCGCTTTTACTATCTTCCTGCACTTGTTCCGTCTTCTCTCCGACGCACATTAGCTCGTCCATGACGGTCTCGATGGCTCCCTGGAAGACGTCGGTGACACCGTCGGGTGAGCATTTCTGTAGAGTGCGGACCGCACATTCCGTGTGGTTCCTCAGCAATCTTTATTAGAAGAAAAGGCAGCGTGTAATCTGCTCTTAACGACGTGATAATGTCATTTCTAGAGACAAAACCAAACAAAAAGAGACACTCACTGGCAATTGTGAGCGTCAAAGAAATCGTGATCTTCACCGATGGGTCCCCAGTAATTGTTATTCCGATGGCGATCGGACGCCAAACCGGTTATTCGTCCGGGAAAGCACTTGGCCAAATGCCTTCCGGGCCGTCTGATGAAACATTGCGGCAGTCCTTGTTTGAAAAATTCTTGGACAAGGTAAAAGAAGAAGAAGAATCTGAATAATTTCAATAATGTTTTGCGATGGAATACGGTCAAAGACTCACGGTTCAGTTTGGAGCCTCCGTTGTCGCAAAAGTATTTGAGGCTAGCGTCCAGGCTGGCCCCCACGACTCTGATATTCTGGCTCCGAGTTTCTTTGCCTTCTGTACAGGATTTCAAGGCTTCGATCACAGACTCGAGACATTGGCCAGCGGCCGAAAGGTCACTGCGTAAATCATTTAGTATTAACCGAATTCATCGATTTTGGATATACCACGTACACCTGGACAATTTGATTCTTCTTCTCGTTGAATTATATCTTTGTGGGTGGGGGGGGGGGGGTGGAGGAATGGGAAAATAGCTGAGGGGGGATGGGGGTGACAAGCCATGATTTGTTTTGTGTATCGTCTATACTAGTTTTCAGTCGTCAAGTGAAATAATATACCGTACTCGCACAGTTGTTTGACGTCGGAAGGATCCGGCGAAGGGCGGATGAATCTTTGGTAGGACAAATTTCGATTGCTGATGCAGTCGCCACTTTTCTTTGATGTCCCCAACGACACAAACACACACGCACGCGCGTTAGCCCGATTGGAATCAATCATCATCAAAACGTTAAGCGGGTGGATATACAGAAACAAGTTAACAGCACTTATATCTAATGGGAATCAGACCTTGAGGGCCGCGTAAGCGTCTGGGCAGTTGTCCATCAATTCGCTGAATTCGTCCTGGACGACGGCGCCAAACAGCTTCTCGACGACATCTCCAATCACTTCATCTGTTGGCCGAGAGGGATCAAATGTCACTCATCATAACACAATCACGTCATATCGGGTCGAGAAAATAAAGAATCGCATCAGCGTCATGTAGAAAAGAGTCCAAGAGAGTGAGAGAGAGAAACGATTTGTTACCGAGATGCAATTTGCTGGTGGAATTCGATCCCGGCGTGAATAGGAGGAGAATGGGAAGCAGCAGGGCGTGGAGCGAAGTCCGGCTATTAACGAGTTGGCTCTTCATGTTGAGTCGTCCACGGTGTGCGTAACAATGTCGGTCGCCTCGACAATCCCAGCCGGCCCCAGTCTACATAGTGTAGCGGTTTCCAGTCTGATGAAAACGTTTTCGGTTTCTACTTGGGTTGGATTTGGCCAAACGTGTAGCAGAGAAAAAAAAGAAGAAGAAGTTCTAAGCTGAAACTGTGTCGTCTCTCTTGATTCTCTAATCTCCGCCCCTCGTTCTCTACCCACTGTTTGCTTTATTTTTTGTGTTTTTTAAATTTTAAATTTATTTATTTATTCGTTCCACCGCACCTTTGCCCGTTTCCTCTCTCCGCGCTCTGCGTTGAAGCAAAGCCGCAGTTTCCGATTGCGCGTTTTTTTCGACTTATTATTTATTACATCTCCATGAATTCTGACGGTGCAGTTGAATGCTTCATCATGGGCGCTTGTCGTTTTGTTTGTATTTTTCTGTCTAATATATTCCATCATATCCGATGGATATGCGCCGATGGATCTCTAGAGAATATCCGATTGCAAGAGCGTCGCGTTAGCAACGCATTTGCATGCTCTAATCGTTTCCCATCAGTCTTTTAGTGACAACCCATCGCTGTCGATGAAACAGAAGTGAGACTGTGAATTTGTATTTGTCGTCGGAGAGAAATAAAACACACAAAAAAGGGGGTCAGCCAACGCCATTAATGGAGATAACAGCAGATCCGTTTTGGCAAGTGTGTTGCTGTTGTTTTCTGGCCGGCTTTTAAAAAGAAAATGTTGCCAGCCAGCTAAAGTTGTTTTCAAGTGTGATATTGACGGCTTTGTTGTGCGGATGAGAGTGGCCAGTCATCCGTCGTTTTTATATGCTTTTATGGACGATGCTGCACGATCTTACGTATGCAACGACCTCCTGGTTTCCAACCGACACCTTGGCCTTCGCCATGCAAATTTCTTTTCGTTTTGGAATCAGGCCCAAACAAAAATCCGTTCCGGCCCACCCGTCTCGAGTGTCTCGGAGCTACAAATTTTTTTCGATTGCCGTATTATATCGTAAAGTCGATTCAACTATAAACTGTGTACACAAAGGAATGGTTGGGAGAGACTATGAAGGGAAGAGGATGATTTATGCCGATTCAATTTGCGCCTGCTATATTTAGATCGGAGAATTTCTGTTAGCCCCAGCGTCTAGTCACCCGCGAAACTTGTTTGAAAAATCTGTCGACCATTCCTTCGCCGCCTCCTCCTCCCCGTACCAAGTTGTGTGTGTATACTTTACAGACGCTGTTCCTGCTGCTGCTGCTGTGTCGTTGTTGGTGGGCCGTGGCATTCTAGAATTAGACACGCACTGCATGGGCGGTAGTATGTATCTATCATTCGGCACGCTATCGCTGGGGAAATCTGAAAGCAGATGAAGTTGTTTTCTGTCGGCTCGTCCAGCTCGACAGATTCGATTTTTTGGGTGGGAGAGAGAGAAGTAATGGCGTCGGATGACGACAGAGATATCGCCACCCCCCCAGCACGAAGAACAATGTGGTAACATTGACGCTTGTATATTTAGCACAAAATGAAAATTCCTGGATTGACAACGTATTACATAATGGAAAATGAGCGTTAAAATGTTGCCTGGGCAATCCGGCACGCCAATGAGTGTAGTAGTAGCGCCATGCACAAGAGGAGGACAATCGAATGAGTGTCTCCAGAGCGGCCGTCGTTAAAAGCTTGTTGGATGTTGTTATTGCGGCATTTGGTTTCGTTCATAAAAGCGCCAAGTAATCCGCCAACGAGATGTTTGACGCTGCTGGACGGAGTGGTGCACTGCTGGAACATGCGGACGACGCAGTCGTCACTCTGCTGGTGAATCCTGCCAAAATGGGTGCAAGCATTAACGGCCACTCGAGAGCATATCATTTTCGCCATCGAACATTGCCTAGCCATAAAAGTCTAGTGAGCTACTACTACTACCTGCAATTCGCCCCGTCGAAAATGGAAGCATTTCCCTGCTGCAGCTGTGGAAGGAGCGAATCGCGTAACTGGAAGCAGTCAAGTATGCTCCTGTCGTATGGTTCCTTCAGGCACTCTGTCCCGCCGTCTTGGACAAACCCTGTGATATGGCGAGAGGGGTTTTATTTTTCAATAAGAAGAAAGAAGAAGAAGAAGAACTAGAACAACTTTAACACTTTGTGCCGGGCGGACTTACTAACGATGCCATCTCCGTCGCGTTGGCAGGCGTATTTCAGCGCGCCTGACAACGCGTTTCCCAGCGACTGTAAATCCTCATCACCTTTGACGGCAGTGCAGCCTTTGAGTGCCACAATGAAGGAGCGAATACATTTCTCAATGTCCGGTATGTGACTATAGAGAGCAAAGAGAGCGGGGAAGGCCGAGTCAACACACAGTGAATGTACTACAGTCTGAGATATTATGCTGCCACAAGTTCAATGGACGCGGACTATATTATAGACGTCCTGTATCATCTAGTGTGTGTGTGTGATCTGAATACTTATGGCAGAGGATCGTAATGGGGGCATCATTCAGGCTCGTCGTCGTCGGACTCGGACTCGTGCTCGCTGCTAGCATGCGGATCAGCAGTCCCTCGTTCAACGCCGGTTGGTCGCCGAAGAAAATCCTCTCCAAACAGACTCCCGTCTTCGACCACTGATCCTGCGAGAATGTCGGAGAAACTATTTATAAAACTTTGGCCTTTTTTTCTTTTTCTTTTTTGTCAGAGGAGCTGAGGGATAATCGAATAACGGAGTAGTCTAGTACCTTGACAAGGTCCACTGCCTTGGGTCCGTAGTTTTGCATGCAGTCGCCTAAAAAGGCCTCGACGGCGGGATAACTTTCGAGGGAATTCACGGAACGTCTGGACGAATTATTATCGGCTGGACCTAGTATGCGTTATGTATAAACCGTTAGCAGGAGGTGGAGGGGGGGAAGAAATTGTAATCGGAGAATTGAATATTGATGATAGGCATTTCGAGCTCATCACACAAACAAAATGTTGTCGAACTGTGCTGGCCTCTAGCGGCACCGTTACCTATGCCGGGCCGGGCACAACCTGCAGTCGCGATTTCAGCTGTCATTAAAGTTCCCGACGTGCCGACAATTCAATTTGCAATTCTCTTATATCAGATTTAGGGTCGGGGGATAGGAAAAGGAATTAAGTATTTTTCAACCGTGGGTTTGAGCACAAACGAGACTGGCGGAAACTAGTAGAAGGCCCAGCCACAAAAACGCTAGCGGGTAGTACATTGGTAATGAGCGAGACGTGCGATTCATGACGAACTCAAAGGCAACAAAAAGGCGAGCTGACTGACTTTGTTCACAGCATGCCGCGACTAGTAATTGCGCCGCGACGGAACTGAACGTCAATCGAATTGGGTGCCGTAATGAGAGCAACCCGAAAAGAATACGGGAACCCGGTTACAGAATATACGGATTCTTTTTATCCGGAGGAAGCTAGTGGTGTGGTGGTGGCCAGCACTTCCGACCGGAAAACGAACTTAACGTAACTCTAGTATTTTTCATGTCGCAATTAAGGATCAAAGTAGGACTTTGACTTTATGCTGACTCAGGCTCCAATATGTTGTAATAAGACATTGACAGGTTTTTATTAGTCTGCGCGGCTGCGAGAGGACAAGTTATTTACACATGCACAGTTCCGATTACACCTTGCATTAGTCATGACGTCATATAGGGTTTTATTGGGAGCAGATTGAGAGATGAGAACTGGATAGAGGAAATTTATTTTATTGATGTGGTTTCGGTTTTAGAAATTCTTGACGTAATTTGAAAATAAATAAAGCTGATGACGGCGACCAAGTCAAAAGATGCTCTTTTGAAATGGCTGTGTACATTGTGCGCAGGCAGTCATAAACTTTTCAAGTTCTATGCAATGTTCAGTTCATTCAACCGCCCTTGTTGCTGGCACGTATTAACTTTTTCTATTGACGGTTGCATTATGAGTCATAAGGAAACAAAAGCTGAACCGAAGCTCAACTGCTAAATGTAGTTGTGTGGTACCCGGTAATTCTGGATAAAAATAGGTAGGTTTATTCTTGTTTATACTAAAATTTGCAAAGTTAATCTCTCAGGCTAAATTTAATGGTGTTGACAAGTTATAAACAACATGGACAGTTGATCAAGTTGACCAGTTGTTTGTTACACGTTACACCAACATGGTCATTTTTGCCTGTTGTTTATTTTATTATTATTTTTTTTTTTATTTTGCTATAAAATTTTGATACCCAGAGTCGAAAGTTAATTGCGTTGACAAAAAGGTGTAAGCTCATGATCACGTACGTCGGTTAAAAACTCGATTTTTAAAATTCTGTCAAAAAAGTATTGCGGGAAGACGCGCCATTTCTTTATTTCAAAATTTGTTTCTTTGGTTTGCAATTTTGAGCGTTAGATGGCACCATTTTGTGATGATTTTGACATTTGTCGCCAGTAAAAGTAAACACGAAATGCTAAAATCAATTCTACAGGTATAGAGTTGCCGTAAAACAATACTACGTTGAATAAAACGTAAAACTTATAGAAAATGACTATTGTGATTCGCTTAATTAACGTTATTAGCCTGCAGACCGGAAAGCGCATCTGAATATGCCTGCTACCCCTCCTCTGGTCGGCGCCTTTTCACCCCTTCTCGTTCTTTTTTCCCATACAGATTAGAATCCCAATCGTAAATCACGCGGCCTTAACGCGTAAATCTTCCGACTTTACCCTCTTTAAGTCGGAGTTAAACTCCAGTTAATTGAGTTGACAGAAGTGTCAAAGTAACCGGGGTGGGTTTAACACAGGCCTTCTTCCTCTGTCGCTTTCTCCACCCAAGTTCACAATCCGACTCTTCCCGTATATAAAGGGTTTGCATTTGCGATGCTAACCACAGTCTATTCTTCACCTGTTATTGACCCCGGTACGAGACCGACTGGATCAGCCACTGGTATGTTCACCGTTTCCCTATTTATTTAAATTATTATTCTGCTGTTTGTCTCTCCTTCTCTTTAGTACAGTTTTCCTATTCCGTTATTTAAAACTGTGACATTGTAAACATTGTGATAAAGCGCTATCACGTCTCTTTAATTAGTTAAAGGCAAGATGCACCATTGCACCTATGCCATGACCCACCTACTTTTACAGTTAGCCTCCTATGTGTGCATCTCACATGACAGAAGGAAGAAATAATATGGGTCAACGTATTAAAAACAAATTTATATTAGATTTAATAATGATGTTTCTCGTTGTAATTTTTACTACTACATATAAGTTAACAAACTACATTTTACTACCAAACAGATTTTTCTTTTGTAAATTAGCACATTAGACTTTAAATAAAAAGGTGAATTTTACATTTCACTTTAATACCTTTACACAATTGTGAAAATGGTACAATGTGTTGATCTCAAACTGTAAGGCTAATAAAACTATGGCGCTTATTCTATTTCCAAGAATTCACGCTCTACTCGAAAGTGCCATGACCGCGTTTGATTTATCCGAAGTCCGAACAAGCTTCACTGGCATCGCTGCTCTAGACGCGTCCGGGCACGTCTGAACATGCCGAATTTCGTACAGTCACGTCTGGTACCAAATAGCGTGAGTTTTTCCCGACGTATCAGCAGTGTTCCTCGAGCGCTCTGACTCACCACTTCAGCCACTATCGTCCAGAATCTCTTCCGGCCACTCCCTCCGATGCTCTCATATTTGTAAGCTCGCTTATTATTAAAACAATTTGAGACTTGGATATTAAATACCAGTAATACAAACGAAAGCATGAAGCAAGTTGAATTGTGAAGTTTTATTCGACTAATCAACTAAGTGTTGGTTTCAAAATAATTAGCTGTCTCAATCAATACTTTAATTAATACATTTAACCATTTCATTTCGAGTTCCCCAACCTTTCCCTTTAACATCCCGTTACACTTTTGATCTCTTCATATAATATATAGGTCAAGAACGATCACGGCACCTGAATTCTCATTTGCATATAATATATAGGTCAAGAACGATCACGGCACCTGAATTCTCATTTGCAGTGGATTCTCCGTCTCATATTCTAACGCAGTCTGTTCTCTACTCTTCTGCACACATTTAAAGGAAAATCAGAAAAAAATTGGACTATTTTGTGAAAATCTGACATGAATTTTTCAGGTAATAGCAATTAAATCATTTTCGTTAGTGCTCACATAATTTGCGTACCAATTACTTACAAAAATTAAAAATAAAAACAAAAAATTATCAATTACCATAATATATTGAGTCATTTGTGTGAAACCAGTCTGAATTAATTCCTTTCTCCTTTTAGGATTTATATTTGATTCTCACGGCAATGTTGTTACATACATTGATGGAGCTTGTCCGTTTAATGGCTATCCGCATGCTAAGGGAGGGATAGGTGTATGGTTCGGCGACGATCATCCCTTGTATGTAACTCTGTACGTATTTACCTAAAAATTTCTTAACTAAACTTCTCGTTTTGTATTAATTTAGAAACGTGAGCGAGCCATTGGATCGCGAAGGATTTCCTCCCACCAACCAGGTGGCGGAAATTAAAGCAGCAATCAGAGCTTGTCAAATCTTAAAAGATTTTGGTATTATAAAATTATCATCTTATTTGATGTTTTCATGTCATTTAACATATTTCATTGGTAGGCGTTAGACGGGTGTCATTTTACACAGATTCGCAGTATCTAATTGATTCGATGACCAACTGGATCAACAAATGGATGAAAAACGGCTGGTTAAAATCTGACGGAACACCGCTAAAGCATAAGCATTATTACCAGGAGCTGCTTAATTTAATAGATAATTTTAAAGTTTACTGGGTAACAAATAACAATTTTCTTTCATCCTGGGAGTTCTCTTTTATAACAGCAAATTTTCTTTAGGTACACGTTCCATCGGCGGAGAACAAAGCCGACCGTTTGGCAAAGAAAGGCGCCGAAAAATATTGAAGAATAACTCTCTCTGAGCTGGCTCTTATTTTGTTTCTCTCAAATCTCAAAGAATGCCATGCTAGACATGCAAAAATTCAATAAATAAACTCAATGGTTTACATTTACAAGTTTAGTTTTTTTTTCTGTATCCCTCCCCCTGTCTTACGTTCGCCAATTTCTCATTGGCCAATTATTTTTTTCATTGGATTAGTATTGGCGAAAGCGTTTGTATAATATATGGTGTTTTCTTCTTTACTCGTTAATAAATTCAAAAATAGTGTTTAGTTTTTATTTATGTTACATTGTAACTGTAAACCGTATACATGAAGGAAGAAAGGAGGAGGCTCAACTCTCATTATAAATCCCTGACTCCCTGCAGACAAAAGTGTGGAGACCTATTACCCGGAATCCGACGGAACAGGGTGACACTGTAAATGTAGCGATTGAGATTAGCGAAAGTCGTGGATACCATCTGTCAATCAATGCGTCTTGTCTACCGACCCGGATCCCCCGTGTAGCCTATATATCGATCCTCTCGATCCTGGTTGCTTACATCCGCCAAGTTTTTATCGGGTTTTTATTGAAACCAGCAAGAAAAAAGCTCGCAGGTAAAAGTATACGGTCATGATCTTCATGTTTTTCCTACCGAGAAATCTTTTAGCAAAATGAGATTTGGGTGTCGTCATCTTAATTCAATTCTTAGAAACATTCGCGAAGATAACGGAAAAGAGAAACCAACACGGGGGAAAGAAACAAAAGGACGCCAGTTCATCCATTCTCACGCTCAAAAGAAGTTCCGTTGATTACTGTACCTTAACAGGAATTTCCGCAAGCTTTTCTGCTTAACATTTAAGGTAAGACGACGATAGCTCTAAGCCTCTTAAGATAAAAGAGCAATGGCTGTGGAAGAACTGAACTAAGGCAAAAGATTCAAATCGCCCTCACGTTTTTTTTTTTTTTTTTTTTTTAAGCAGGAACAAATTTCTATTACCTACCTTTTGTTCGGTAATCAACAATAAAATTCTAACTGCGTCTTCTTGGATATCGTGAAGGGACTCCTCCCAAATAACAAACTCCTCGTCAGTGCCTGACAGAAATAATTGTTTCTGTCATCCAGCAGTTCCTTATTACTGCCTACTAGTTCGAAATACAAAATACGAAATACGTCTTTTGTAAGTCATGTGCGATTTTTATTTTTATTTATTTTTTATAATAATATAATATTTATTAAACATACGTTGCTAACAGGTAACAGGTAGCTGACAATTGACTGCAGCCGCAAGCCGTGGTGCATGGATGCTAAGGGCTGTCACTAGGTGGCTAAATATTTCAGTGTGTTTAGGGATTGAATTATTCAGCCCTGTGTTTTGGTATTCTGGATGCATGTATGGGGGGGCGGGTCATCAAAGATAAATTCCTTTCCTTTTCCGCTTTTCGCTCATTCAGTCGTTCTTTTCATTCGGAGACGCTGTCCGTGAAGGTTTGGTTCATTCTTACAGGAAACTATCTCCCCTGATATTTTTCGGCTCAAAAATGGTAAGTCTTGTTTTTATTCTATGAGGCTATTAAATTAAAATTTTTGTTTGGTCAATTTGCGGGGAACATGGCTTTCAATTTCGACTTGGCAATTCCAACCGATCATGCGGCTTGCCTTAAGATTTCCCAAAATGTCGTCTCTTGCTGTATGTTGCACGTTTCGTGTCATGTAGAAGTACTTTCCGTCTTGCCGCTTGTAGATTCATTATCAAATTAAAAGCTGACGTTTTGATGTTGGTTTTGAGGTTGCTGAGGTTTATTCTTTGGGTCTTGCCTGTGATACACATCAGTTCTTGAAGACTTTTCCCTGTAGACTAATTGCTGGCTAATTGTTTGATTGTTTGATGGTAATAAATAGTTAAGATGTAGTTAACTAACATTGTCACTTAATACTTTGTCCTTTGATATTAATTAAGTTTCCTTTCAAAGTTTCAAGTAGGATTAATGCCTTGGTGAAGTCGGGCTTTTTCAAGGCAGTCTAATGTCACTTGGATTTGTTGCAGCCAGTTGGTTAACAGTGTGGTGAGCTGTTGTATGAAGACCATGTGCTGTTGTGATGAGCTTCTGCATGCAGCCTGTAGTGCTGGGGGAAGTGCTGTATGCTGTCTTTAGAGTGTGGTGCTAGCTTTAAATTTGGAGAATTAACTACTTAACTATTAGTTTTGAGTCATTCATTTTTTAATTGTGAGCATAAGTTAGAATTTCAATGTTTTTATTTAATTTGTGTATATATATTTTTTTCAAGTTATTGGTGTTCATTGATATTCTTTTGCTTGATAGGTTTTCAAAGTCAGTTTGAGTTTATTTCAGTGTCTATTTGGTGTGCAGTTCATGTTCGGGTAAGATTTCTTTAATTATCTTGTTAAGTATTTGAGAATTTGGTAAACTTTAACCTTCATTACTGTCATGCAGGTGGTTTTGTTGCAACCAGATGTTGATAGAGAGTTCAAGGCAAGTTGAGCTGCAGGTTCTGTAAGCAATCTTCATTGCTGGTGCCATCCTAGAGTTAGATAGCAACGTAGTCATCTGGAAATGGTAAATTGATTGTGATATTGGGTTGTAATTTAGGAAGTTTTAAATTCCAATTAAAATATTATATTGGGTTGTAAGTTTTTGTGAAAAGAGTTAACTGCCCTATCAGCTTTTGCTGAATTGTAATTTTCTTTTCTATATAGCTTGAACATGAAATTCATTTCTTTTTACAAAATTTTGATGCAACCTGATCTTGTAATTAAAATATTCTGTTGCTTGAAATTGATCTTATTGATTTTAATTTAAACTTGACATGACTAAATTGTTTTTATCTTCTGTTGTGTTTTTTTAAATCTGGTACAGGTTATTTGTAAATGAATAATTTCTCTTTTTCGCAACAGGACTTCTGACAATCCGATGCATTTACCTTGGTGATGATGATGTATCAACCTGTTGCAGGCATTTAACATAGGTGGTGTTTTCCAAAAATATTGGAACAACAATACTTCAAACAACGCTGCAAGATTACTTGACGAAATGGTAATTTGACTGAATATATTGAATGTTACTTTGGAAATGTATAGTTTTCTTTTATAATACTGTGTTCAGTCACAAGTTCAACTCTTTAACTTGCGCAAACTATGTGATAAATTAAGATTTTGTGGAAAGTTATTTGCTTTAATAGCAGGTATTACCCTTGTCGATTTTCTAAAGAAGCAAGCAAATTTTAGTTTCGCTTTTTTACAATTAATTATCAAATGAACTGAATATCCTTTTATTCTGATATAAACTTATTTAAATTTATTTTAATTAACCTTTATAATGTTTTAAGGTTTCTGTTGACTTATTTTAAATTCAATTTTTTTTTCTCAAAGGATCGTGTAAATGTTCAGCGGTTTCGTAATCTGATTCTAGTCAAGATTTTATCCTGAATTGAGCTGAAGTCCCTGCAGTAACTGTTTCTGGTGTTATCCTGATGTTGCTGTGCCGGTGAAATACCAGTTGATAAAAATTTGATCTGTATGTGTTTCATCCTAAGTATATCGAAGATTAACGTTTGTGATTGAATTCTCTATTATGACAAAAGTATCAACTGTAGTCATCCTAGATGACGAAATTACCTCAACCCTTATTATTGCAATTTTTTATTATCCTTGTAAATTTACAAAAATCTAATGTTACAATAAAAAAAAATTAAGCTTTTAAACATTCATTAACTTAATAAAACAACATAAAATAATTTCAATGGATAAAGTAAATAAATTTAAAAGAAAATGGTTTATTAATTTACATATATTATTCAAAAATATTTATATTAACCAAATTGTTGAAATTAATAAAAAAAGCGTCCAGTTCAAGACAAATATTGTTCTGTGCAAATTTAAAACAGTTTATACCCAAATATAACAAACCTAACCAACTTCTTTTGTCTCATTTGGGCGATAAACTGCTTTTAAAACTCGCACATACAGTCAATCAAGACAGGGGAGACTGCCTTAATTGACTGCAGCCAGGGTGATTACAGGCCAATGGTTAGCTGTTTTATCTACCAACTACACAATTTAACAAGCGATCTCCCACTCAACCGGACCGTTTTGGTGGAGGTACTTTTCGGATCGTAATCCGGAAAAGGACTTTACAAATCCGGACTAGGTCTATTCTGTTCAGAATCGCATGGCGATTCCAATGGAATTAAGTCCGGATTTTTATCTTTTCCCGTTCACGAGATAATCACGGTTGAAAATCGTGAAATATCACGAAAACCCAAAGTCTCCCCCTCCGACTATATCGCTTTTAGCCGTATATTCGGCTTATACAAAAAAACTAATTTATACAAAATGTAGCCCTTTCATCCCTTTTTCAGAATCCAAAAGGATTTTCTATAATTCTGTAAGATGTCCGAGATATCACGATTTTCGTGATACCCCCATTTCGACATATTTTTCAAGCATTTCATTCGGCGTTGCCGATTGCCGTATATGTGCTTTTCGCCCCCTTTTCTGTCCACTCCTTCCCTTTTTCCCTGTTTCCTATGTATCAAGGCCTTGTATATCGATACAGATGGGACTTGATACATAGGAAACAATGGAAAAAGCGAAGGAGTGGGGGCGAAGTCACATATACGGAAATCGGCAACGCCGAATAAAATGCTTGAAAAATATGTCGAAATGGGGGTATCACGAAAATCGTGATATCTCGGACATCTTACAGAATTATAGAAAATCCTTTTGGATTCTGAAAAAGGGATGAAAGGGCTACATTTTGTATAAATTAGTTTTTTTGTATAAGCCGAATATACGGCTAAAAGCGATATAGTCGGAGGGGGAGACTTTGGGTTTTCGTGATATTTCACGATTTTCAACCGTGATTATCTCGTGAACGGGAAAAGATAAAAATCCGGACTTAATTCCATTGGAATCGCCATGCGATTCTGAACAGAATAGACCTAGTCCGGATTTGTAAAGTCCTTTTCCGGATTACGATCCGAAAAGTACCTCCACCAAAACGGTCCGGTTGAGTGGGAGATCGCTTGTTAATAGTCTTGAATGACAGCATTCTCTTGAATTACAGCATCACCAATGGATGAAGTCCATGATAAGTAGCAAAGGAGTTACCCTGTAGACAGAACGAACATTTTTTAGTTTGACTATCATTTTCAACAATATTTAAGCAACAAAAAGCAATACCTCAAATCAAGCTTAAGGAAGTAAAACAGGAGATTCAATGGAAGTTTCCAACAGGTTACCAAACAAGGTAGCATACCTTGTTGACTGTCAGTCAGTCCTTTTTCTTCAACATGACTTTTCTTAAGGTCTGTCATGCAAATTTAGAAACCTATAGTTTCAAACCTGTAAATAAAAATCAAGAAAATTAAGTCACCTTGTTAATAATTTGTGTCATCAATGACAACTATGATCTAAAATATTAAACAGTAATCAGTATACTGCAGTCGAAATTGTCTTACAACATTAGATAGATGTGAGTGCAGATCAATACTTTGAATACATATTTGACTGCAACAAAGAAAGTTCAGTGACATGACAAGTCAACTTACACTTGAAACCGCCAAACAGTTAGCCAAGGTTCTCTAGAAGATGGAATGAGAGATTGGTCTGTGATGGGTTTGGTGATCTAGCAAGTCCAGTTCTTACAGCAGATAATTCTAATGAATCCTAATAAAAAATGAGAAGAATATATGTTTCAACAATACCGAAATAAAGCTAGTGTTGGTAGTTACCTGTGTCATTTCGATGGCACATTTTGAACAAAATAGTCAACGGTAGGCTACGTTTCCTTCTGTAAGTTGATGAGAAACACTAAGGTTATCCACATGAAAACGCCAAGATAAAAACGAAATCACTCGAATGAACCTATGTGTTCATTTGTAACTTTCGAAGAAAATAGCTGTAGCTGAAGATAGATTTAGACAACGAGCCGCCATGAGCCCACAATTGACAACACAATATTCCTTCACGCCATCTATTAGACACGTCCAAAACTGACCGGCTTTAGATAGTCACAAAAGTAAAAAAAAGTAATCAAAAAGACCATTTCTGTTTGCTGAAACTGGCAAGGAGTCTTTAGAATTGTGCGGAGAACAAAGCTCACTTGCTAGTTTTATGCAAAATTTCCGAAAGTATACCGGAAGTAAGCGATAGCGCCTCTACCATTGAGCTGCCAACCAAATAAACCAAATATTCGTGATCTACGTAAAATTTGGGGTCGATTGAGTGTAATTTTAACGAAATTCATATTTTGGCCAAAATCGAGAATTTTCCTGAACTGTTCAGGAAAATTTTCAAAACCGGAAGTACGAAAATGTACAAAACAAAACATGAACTTTACCACAAATTTGACGAGGATCACGAATATGTGGTTAGTTTCTACGTCGAATGAATATTTACTGAGCTACTGACTGAAAAGAGAAAACCGGAAGTAGAAAAAAAATACACATACTTAAAAATCTAACAAGTGAGCTTTGTTGCTGGAACAGAAAGTGAAAGTTATCACCCAAAATTTTTTAAAGTAGCATTGAGAAATCTCTACAGAGATGTGCAAAGTAAACGTAACTAAACTGATTCTGACAGGTAAAAAATGATCAAAGGGCTATGCCGTCTAGCGTCAGAAAGGAGAAACGTTTAAAAGTAAACATTAAAACAATGTCCGCTCTAGCTCGTTGATGCACAATTGAAAGAAGTGACAAAAAAAGGTAACAAATAACTTACGTAACGTTCTCCCTGCCAAATTCTTCAAGAAGCCACCAACGCAGATCACAATTCACAAAAAACGAAATCCCAAGGTGATGATGGACGCCAGTCCAACTTCTACACACTTCAACAACCACACAACTTCACCAATCCAACTTCTACACTTACAAGTGATTCCAGATGTTTCAGCACCTGGGCAACAGTGCTTCCTGCCAGTTATTCAGAATGCTTTTCTATTCACCGTAGCATACTACAAGGCAACAGCAAATGTTAAGTAAATCTCAAAAATGATGGTGAAGATGAAAAATTCTTTCCACACTACCCTATCCTACTACAATAACATTATGTAACTGGTTCATTCGATCCTCACTCTAGGAACTGGACATCTAATTAAATTAATAATCACCCCTTTAACTTTCTTCCTGTAATTCTGCACTTTGTTGTACTTGTGATAAATCTTTCTTTTTTCTGTAGGTTACGAATTTACAATGGACCTTGATAATTGGAGAGCAGCATTGGAATGTGACAGGTTGTCTGGTTGTTTGGGGAAACTTCGTCTGCTCCTTTAGAAGTTACATAGTACACAACTACACATCAAAAGTTACTTTACAAAATAAAAACAAATTCAGATTAGGATTTTGAGGTAAGTTTAAACGGTTTCAAATAACACAAAATTTAGCTAATGATTCTTATTGCATTCTTGGCTGCTCAATGTTTTCAGAAGATTTCAGCTGAAGTTGACCTAGGTGCAGTGTTAGTGCTTGTGTAAACAGAGATCAAATGGGACAATCCAATATTGCAAGCTATGTTTTCCCTTAGTCTTACTTCTTTTTCTTTTTTCAAGGATTTAAAAATTATAACTGTGGCATTATATGTACAACATTTTATATTCAAATATGACAATCATTTTTTCTTCCCCTCCCCAACTTCCTCCTCCTTTCTTCTTAAATTTTAACATCTGAATGATATAGACAAAATGCCAATTGAACAAATATAAAATGTAATTTTTAAAACATAATCTTAGCACCAAGTTACAGGCAGAATTAAATTTGATGCTCAAAAATCTTTCACCAACATATAATGCAATAGAAAACCTATGACAGTAACTATCAGAACAATAAACTAGAACCAAAATGATGTGATATCATTAATATCTTTAGCATCAATGGAAATGCTGCATGCAAACAAAAAATTACCAAAGAAGAAAGGTTGAAGTGTAATATATTGATGCTTTAGTAGTTTAGTAACTCAGGGCATAGGAATACTTTGGAGCTTCGGTGTATAGGTCGGAGCAGCGTAAGTAGTGATGTAATAATCAGGATGCTGGTGTAATGTTTATGAGCCTTGGTTTGGTAGTAGCTCCGAGTAATACTTGAGTTCCTCGGTGAAGTAAACCAGGGCGGCGGACGTGGTTGACTTGTGTAATATGCGGCTTATTCAGTGTAGTACTTGGGAGCTTCGGTGTTGTAGCTAGGTGTAGCATAGGTTGCAGTGTGTCAAACTGGAGCATCAATGTAGTATTTCTGTTCATCGTAGTACGAAAAGGCAGCTTCTGTGTATTAAGTTAGGGCTGCGTAATACTTGACCGCCTAAGTTGTGGTTGTGTAGATCGGGGCAGAGTAGTTCTTGGGCGCTTTGATGTAGGTTACAACCGTTTTGGTTTAGTAATCAGCTGGAGCCTCGTTGTAGTAGCTGGGAACAGAGTAGTACTATTTTAGCCATCGGTGTAGGAAGTAGCTGGGAACAGAGTAGTACTATTTTAGCCATCGGTGTAGGAAGTAGCTGAGGACAGAGTAGTACTTGGGAACCTCGGTGTAGTAGGTTGGGGCAGCATACGTATTCGTGTAGTATTCCGGTATCTTGGTGGTGTAGCTCGGGGCAGAGTAATATTTCAGGGCCGCGTTAGTTATGGTATAATACTCCGGTTACTCGATGGTGTAGTACTTGGAGGCCTCGGTGTAGTACCTTGTAATAACGTAAGTTGTTGCTGTGATATTAGGTGACGGCGTTGTGCTTTGGTGTGGTGTCCACCTTACCAGGGAGACATCGGTACACCAGTGATCTTCCCAGCCATCAACCATACAACACCCAACAGCAGCACGACGCTATGGTTAACTAAACAATTAGTTTCAACATAAATAATAATAGCTGGTATTCTAACAAAAATAGAAAAGTGAGATTGATACATAGCTAAATTTTAATAAAAATATTATTTATCCATAATTGCGAACTGGTCATTGCCATGTCGGAGATGTTATGCCACAATTTTTGGGCAAGAAAGTAAGAAGTTTTGTCAAAGATGTGAGGATGACGCAGATGAAGCTGAAGATGGTGAGCTGTTGAGCAATTTTTTGTTCTTCAAACAGGGTCCACATTTCGAATACGATGACTAGACGACGGGTACGTTTTCTTAAAGTACAACCGACAAGTAGACAAGACAATTAATCAAGTACACAAAGTGATAGATCAATTCACTTTGTTCGCCCTATGACGAATAATTAAAACCACCAAGTACGAGGAGTGAAAGACCTGGATGGTAATTGAATCCTGGAGGGTTGAATGCGGTCATAGGGTCATCAGGGTCAGCGAATATAAATGGTACTTCCCTTGCTTTTTGAAGATGTCTTGTGGATGCACGCAAAGAATTTTACGTTAAAGGCTAATCCGCATGACGAGATTCCAATGCGACATGTTGTTGACAAGATTCTTCACCGTATATCTATCATCTCCAACAACAACCCAATTAAATCCTTTGGTTCGAGCATTTTGGGCAAAGCGCCAAATTTATCTGTTGGGTTTTTTTTTCACCTGCAAAAAAAAGGTAACTTATTGTAACAGAATTTATTTAATAAAATTTAACATAATATCCAGTTTGACGAACGTCGCCTTAAATTCAACTAGGCAGTTAGCACCACGTATGCTCCACATGCTATTCCTCCCAATTTTAGATTGACAGTATTCATTGTTGCTGCGTCAGAAAGCACAAACATATCCTGGCAGAGAAACGGTAATAGCTAACGTTAGCAATTGTGTTCTATTTGTCCAGGAAGAACCGATCTGGACAGTTCAAGCAGTACCACCCAGGTGTCTGTCTCCTAACATATTATGTAAGCACATGAAGAGAATCCGACATTCAAATGCAAATGACATCATATTGAATTCAGGTGCTGAGCAGACAATAAAATGAACTAACCTGATTATATTTTAAAGACCGGGTTCCCCACCTTCGAAGGTCCACCAGTTATTCCGCCACTTTCGATGAATTCCAGGCAGGCCAGCATCACAACTAACGTTTAAAATCAGAAACTGAAGAACTCATTTTACCAAAAAGCAAATTAAACAAGTCTAATGAAGAGCCAAGAGCTCAGTAAAATATGTTTTCCACCCAGAGCATATTCAGGTTTCAAATGTCTAAAAACATCACAGCATATAAATATTCAAAAAGGGAGAATACAAATCACTTACAATTCACAAACAAAGAAACGGACTGAAACTCGTGTTGGCGAATACTGCTTTCGAAGTCATTTGCATTACCCAATCGTAAGTTCACTCCTACAGGTAAAAAAAAACCCACATATCCAGTTCTATTGAAAACCACATTTCATAGCATTTCATGCTTGAATTAAGCGATCAGAAAAACATTTCCACATGATATCGTACACTTCTCGGCAGGAACCATTGAATTGAAATTTACATCATTTGCGAAATTTCTCATCAAGAATAACAAAGGATCTATGCTCACCATCCACACCGATCCACACAATGCCGCATAGTTTCCGTCAGAATTGCCAACCGACAGCCTGTACCGACTACAATGAAATCGAAAAATTACCAACAAACCCCGGAGCAATAAAACAATGTCACTACTGCCAACTTGTCAGTACCAGAAATCCCTTTCAATACATAAATTCAATGACTTTCTCAATTGTCTCATATTTCACTTGTCTTCATTCATAAAAAAAAAATTAAAAAGTAAAAAACAACTCACATACAAAATTAAGCGATGCAGCTGTCATCAAATCATCACGGCCATGTTGGTTAAATCCAGTAACACGTACTAGATTAATTTGCACAATTCAAACACTGTAATAGAACATACTGTAACTTGACATGAGTTTTCAGACTGCGAGGAGTTTTGAAATCAAAGTTGCTCATACACAATTTAGCGAACCATCCTGTTTTCATCAAATAACATCACAATAAATTTGAAAAAGACTATTACTTACTTATGGTTTCATCACAGCTGCCTGCTGACCACTTGTATTAGAATCACATGCATCATGAGCAATCGAGCCTATACTACAATCAAAGAATGATCAGTTAAAAAGGAAATACAGCAAGGTGGGTTTCACATCTTAAATACTAAATATTTTGGATTGGACATCATTTCGCCCTAGTTCAAGCAAATTCTTTCTTCACGCTAATTGCAATAAGCTCAGGAACCATAAAATAATCATCTGACCAATTGAATCAACAAGTGATTAAGCATCCATAGTTGGGATTTAAACAAACTTCAATTTCAAGTGACATGAAATTTACGGTGAAATTTACAAATACATTTAAAAAACTTACAGCACAGCGCCACGCGGGGATAAGGACATCAGATATCTCATTTCTTACAAAATCCTAAACTTGGTAACAACCGTAGAATTCAGCAGCTGAAACATGAATGAAAGTTAAATCAGGCTTTGGGCATTTAAGTAAACAATGGTTTAATACAACGTTGCCAAAAATGTATTGCTTCTCCTGGTGGTGTAAAATGTAAATTGTAAATAATATTTCTGACACGACGAATCTCTCTATGAAATTATGAATATCTGAGATGGTAAGAACACACAATATTTTGAAAGGGTTTATATTGTTATCACGGATTTCAGTGAGATTTACATTTAGAAAGCTACAAAACATCAGTGATTCACTTAACCCAAGTAAGCCTTGGCGTGGATCAAAGTTAATGGAAAATAATGCTGGTGTGTGTGTAGGATAAAGAATATACAGTGTGCTACAAACATGTTTAGCTTTACATGAAATAAGATGGGCGAGGTGATACGTGGCTGGGTGATTCAGCCGGATTTTTTACAATGTATACAGGAATAGGTTTAATATTGGTTGTTTGGCGTCTACGATCATGAATCCAATTGCGAAAATTATCGAAAGCTGAACTAACTATCAAAAACTTGGCAGCTGCACCAATCCCGATTGCTGCTGCAGCTATCCCTTTAGAACTACGTAAGGTTGGTAAGATATTTCCAAAGCTACGACTCTGGCTTTCATCCGTGTCTTGACTCTCCACCGTTAGAGGAAAAGTACCACCTGCAACAATTAATGAAACTTGTTTAAATAACGGATTTTAAAACAACAAAGAGTTTCGTACTTTGACGTTGAAACTCTTCAATTTCTTCCTGAGTAACGCCGTTTTCGATCAAGAATGCCGTTGGATCATCCATGTTACCCGTCGAACTAACATCGCTCCATGACTGGGGGAGTGGAGAAAGTTCTGAGTTCCGAACGCAGAAACACAACAGCAGGGTAGAAGCGACGATTATCTATACAGCATTTAACAAAGAACGTGTGTCTTCAAATTAAAAACAAATGTCTCAAGTGTGTAAGAATAGCTTACCTTAAATTCTAGCATTTCAAGTTGCAATTATATCTGTACCAGGGTTGTACGGTAGTATGACTCCGTATGACTCGATAGAAGGCGATCGAATGAATGATTGAAGTCAACTGAATCGAGGGTTTAAATATCTTAAAAAAATCTGGAAAATCCAAATAATTGACCTTGATTGATCGATAATGATCAGTTTTAGAGGTTGTGAGGGTGTACTCCCAAAGGGTTTTGAAGCATTATTGAAGGTCACAAATTTCGTTTTAAGTTTCATAAAAGAATTATGTCAAATATATATTCATTTAGGACAAGCCATAATCCTTCGCCCAGAATAATAGCGACTAAAAGATTAAAATTAAATGAACGACTTATTCCAGTGTTAAAGCAACAATCAACGATCCTTTCTTCGCCTCCTTATGGGAGGAGTTCTAAGCTATATAACGACCAAATTTGATTCGATAAAAGGTTGAGTTAAAATTGACTTGTCTTCTTTCGTTTGATTTCACTTTTTACCAAATTTACCAAATAAAAATTCAGGGTTGACTAGGCATTACTTCTAAGCTGTCCACGAAATCACGTAGGCTACTACCAGTCCATAATCAAATTAGGACTACATCGAGGAACGAGAATGCGGGTTTCCACATCGCAACTTCTGACAGGCTCTACCCTAAAATCTCTTAAAATCGGAGTCGGACTAACATATGGAAACAGAAACAGAATTTCATATAAAGAAAAGCTGACATAAATATGGGACATTGACGCGTGAACGATAATTGATTTTAACGTCTAAATCGATCGAAACCATTTTAACAGCCACGAAAGTTTATGATAAAGTTCAAAGCTGAAAAGGAAATAAGGCAATAAAACAAATATTAGAAAATTTCCCATGTTATTCGAATCATATCGTATGAACTCTGTCCATACAGCAAATCTAGCCCTTCCATTTCGCTTGTAAGGCTAAATGGTTACCTCCGTCAATTTGTGCGCCGGATTCGTTGCATTTTGGCTCAGCGGGAACTCAGATTGAGTTCAGCTCACATTTGAATCAGTGGCCATGTGAAAGATTCTGTTTTTTTGCAGACGAAAGAGGAGATCTTCAACAAAAAGAAGATTCAAATTAAGTTCAAGCGGGTAGACTTCGGTAATTAAACATTCGTGTTACTCGGACGCAAATTATCGTTCGCGCTGGAAAAGTGACTCGAAGGTTACTTGTTCTTTCTTACACATCCTCGACATAAGAAGACCACACATACAACAAGAAACTACAATTTCACGAAGCTGAATCAACAAACAGCGTAAAGAAGCTATCAAAATTGCAATATTACCTGCAACGCATTTTTATGTTCAATGACTCAATACTGTGCAACCCGTGCGATGTCAATGACATAACATTGCCCATTCACCTTTTCGAAATAATTATTAAATAAATAACTGCTATAGGTATTTTATACCCTGTGATTATGTCAAAAGGAAAACAAACACAAGGATCTGTTTATGGATAAGTCAGATTTATTTTACCTTCCCTTTAAATCATCTTTGAATAAATTGTATCAAAGATGCTGTTACCGTGTCAAAATGTTTTTTTTTTTATAACCGAATCCAAAATCCTTAACTCTACAAGCATTAACATAGAAACTATTTTTGCCCAACCAAACAATTTAGGTAAAACACGATGGAAATATAATCGTGAAATGGAAAAACGAACTTCCATTTCATTGAAAAATCTATAAAAGTCATTCCCCAATAAAGCAATTAACTACATTTAAAATTATGTAATATGGTTGACCCCTCAAAAAGCACGTGAACTTCTGCTCCCTTGACCAATGTGTGCGCCACATTCGACACATTTTCCCGCCTGGCGTGCTGATCCACACTCGCCGACAGCGTAAATATGGCCATTAGGACATTTGTACCAATGCCCTTGGGAAAGTCCGATGGCTTTAACAATTTCCTGTCGTTCAAAATCTGTAACGGGGACTGGAGCGTTTGATATCTTTCCCATTTTCTCCAAAACTTCTTTTATACTGTCATTCTCCCACTCCCTTAACGGTTTGACATTCAACGTCAATAATTCTTCTAATTTCCTGTTCCCTTCAACTATCACTGAATGACTTTTAATGACGGTAGCACTTTTAAACAAAAAAAAGGCCCGAATAAAATCCAAGCGGTTGACTTCGGCAATAAAACGTTCATATTCCATGGGAGTAAAACGATCTCGCTTGAAAAGCGTCAGAAGAAGCTGCTGTACTCGATTTAGAAGATCATCCAGCAAAGGTCGACTCATAGTCATAACAGGACTTTGACTAGTTGAAGCTGTTTGGGGGGCATTTTTAATTAAATTCAAAACCCTCGCAATGATGTCAACCTGAATTTCTATCATGTAACGAGTATCGTCATCGAGACTTTTATACTGTGCTTTTTTTCGGAAAACTGTTGGACTTAGGCTGTCTCGAATGCTTTTCAGTCTATCTTCCAAGACATCAGTAATGCTATGATTTAGTTTTCTAGCCAACGGACTGTTTAGAGAATCATCAGAATCTTGGAGCAACTTTAGGAGCTTCTCAGCAAAATCTTTAGAGCTGACACGAGAACGTAAGATAATCTTTTTCACTTCTACGATGTCTGCAAAATTTTGTTTGATGACGTTACCGTAACGAAAACACGAACGGATAATGGTTTTGCACCGCGGACAGCATTTCATTTGAATTTCTCCTCTTTCTTCTTCTTTCGCGTCCATCCAATAATCCATCCCTTCTACTTCTATAGTGTGTTTGCAATCTTCCAAGTATACAAATCTAAAAAAATTAACACAAAATGCAAAACAAAAATCAAATAGGTATATAAAAAAAAATGTAAAGCAAAAAGTTGGGTAACCTGGCGTCGTCATCTTCTTCGTTGCCATAGAGAATAAATTCCGTCAGCTGGTCTTTGTGGCACACACGGCAAAGAGGAGGGCAGATTTCACCACAGAGTCCAACGCATGAATGGCCGCACGGGAGACGTTTCCGACAGGGTTCATCACAACGAGGTCGATTGCAATATTCAAAGCATTTGAGAGAACATGAGTAATGTTCACATTTCCAACCACAAGGTTCCTATTAATTAAAACAATTAAATTCTTAAATCTAATAAATAACCACACAAAAAGATTAGAAACATACAACACAATCGACGCATGGCTCGCAACATTTCTTGCGACATCTGCTGTGTCGACAACGATATTGGCATACTTCCTTACAAGGAGGGCACGAAATGGCACAATTCACACCACAGCTGTAAATGAAAAGAATTCGTTACATACGTAGAAAGTAAATACTGATTGAACGCTGAGATTGAATTACTTATGTCCACAAACTAGGGTGCGTCCACATTTTTCCTCGCAGGCTTTGTGGAGACGGCCATTGAAACATTGCCCACAGGATCCTTTACAAGAATGTTCGCAAGGCAAGTTGGCGCGACACTTATGCGGGCACTCTTGGAGAAATTTCTCCACCTGTGCCTGTTCCACTACAGGAGCTATGAATACGAGCATAAATCAAATGAATTGCCACTTAATCAGTGTAAAGTTAAAAACGTGTTACATAAGTGATGATCGTTGCAAGTCTTCATCACGGGGTGTCCACAGGGACTTAACACTGAAGTCCATACAAGTTCTTGACAAACTAATGGTGAGCATGTCTCTTTGCATTGCATCTTACATTGATGACCACAACTCATTATCTTGACACAAGGCTGACAGCACAGTCGGCGACTTGCAATGGTGGAACACTCGACACGAATCGAATGCATACACTCACTAATAGTTTTGTTGACCATTACCCTTCAAAGAAAATAAGCCATAAATTAGAAAAAACCAAAACACCAGTTTTTCTGCTGCAATTACCTGCATTTGATGTCTTTATCATCTAAACAGCATTCAGCAACTTGAGAATGTCCACAAGGTAATTGTCGTTCGATCTTGATGGTACAAAGATCACAGTCTTCGTGACATTTCTTCCCGCACTTATGATCCCGTTTGCAATCAATTTTATTCCGATTGCAAGCTTTCTTGCAAAGATACTTTTCATGGTGAGGATCGCTTTTGACATGACACAATTCCGTGCATTGATGCCCACAATCGAGACGTGTGTCACAAGGCTTTGGGCAGAAGGCTGTTTCGGGATTGTCGCTACAAACCATTTCGACCTTGTGACCGCAATCGGGTAGAGTAACTACTTTCGGGAACTTACATTTGATTGCCAGAGGATCCTTGTAACAAGCCGTCTGAGTTTCATGGCCACAAACTAGTGTGCGCTTCACTTGCATATTGCAGGGGCCACAGGGTTCACAGCAAGGCTTTCGGCAAATGTGTCCATCGTTACATAGCAGTTTCCCACACATACGAGTGCATCTGTAACCTTCAGTGGATTGGCTGCAGTCGAAAAAGGCCGTATGTTGGCAACCGGAAAGAATTCTCTCGACTTTCACTTTACAGTATGCGTCTTTAGGAAGCTGCCAGCATTTGATTTCCCCCTTATAAAAGAAAAAAAAGTTACGTTAATTTTACACAAGACAGATTTAACGCATTTAACTCAAATATACGTACATCATGGCCACAAGGTAGTTTCTTTACTACATCAACGAGACATTTCCCGCATTCCTCATAACATTGCTTTGGACAAGGATGTTTTTCAGGGCAGGTAAAACGGCGACACGGTTGGTTGCATGGCATTTTGGCGTGGGAGCTTCTCTTGTGGCAGATTCGATTGCAGATATGATCACAATCTAGATGCATGCCACACTGTTCCGGACATTTGATTTCCTCAACTGACTTACCACAGTCTAGTTTCATTGTGTGTTTGCAGATTGGTAAAGCCTATCGAGCAATCGAATGGCTGTGAAATTCATAAGGAGAAAAATAATTTAAGAAAAATACCTTAACAACTTTTGTAAGACAATATTCCTTTTCCGGGTCTTTGTAACATTCAGTTATTTGAGTGTGATTACATGGTAAAAGAATTTTGGGAATTCTCGTCAAACAGGGATTGCAATCCTGATAACATCTTTTGGGGCAAGCATGACCAACGGAACAGGAGCGCAAGCAGGCTTCGTGACATTTTTGTCGCGTGTGCTCACGATCCTCAACATGGCCTAGAATAACAAACAATACAATGAATTATATAATCTTATTAGTAACATTAGTTTAATTTTACAAATTTTGGGGCATATGTGTCCACAAGGCATTGGAGTGAGGCACTGGACGAAACATCCACCCTCTGGCGGAAAATGGGACACTTTATTCGCCTAAAATAAAATTATGTGTAAGTAGTTGTTATTTTGAACACAGAAAACATTTGTTTTAATACCTTGATGATAGTATGATGCACTTCACATTGTAGGTCGAAATGAGGCCCTATCTGTCCGTTCGACGTCAAAACTTTGTTCACTTCCCGCCAGAGTTTACTGCTCCCTGCTAAATTGCCCATATTGCCAATCAAGTAGAATCCTTTCTTAGCTCGAGAAAGTGCAACACAGACGCGATTTTCTGTCTTTAGAAATCCAACTTTAGCCTCGTCGTTGCTTCGCACCAAAGACAGGATTATGATGTCGTTTTCTTCTCCTTGAAAATTGTCGACGATTGAGATGCGAACGCCCTGGAGAATTGCGTGACTTCTTCGCAACTTTTTGAAATGCAACAACTGGCCGGAATAGGTTGTCAATATTGTGATTTGACTGGGCTCCAGGCCTTGCATCAACAGGTGGCGAGCTAGAGCCAAAGCCATGTCTGCTTCATACGGGTTCAAATGACTGCGGCTTTCTTGATCCGATTGGTCTCCCTTTTCTCGTTCCAAATGAGACAGGAAAAATACACTTTCCGCCATTCCTGGAACATCCCAGTACCTCAACACAGACTCGTGGTTTTCCAAATGGGGGTAGATGGATGGGACGATTAGTCGAGCAACATCCGGTCTCATTCGGTGTTGGACACCCAAAACATTTGGCTCCACCCCGTTCATTACTAATCGCTCAAATAGCGAAACATCCAGGTGGTAATCCTTCGCTAATGTATACACCGTCGTTGGAGGTCGCAGTTGTTTATGATCGCCTGAATCCACCAAATGATCAAAAAATCACATATACATAAGTTTAAACACAAATATTCAAACTTACCTATTAAAATCAAATGTTCGCAAGAAGAAGACATGGATGTCACTATATGGGCCTCCAAAACCTCGGCTGCTTCTTCAACAACGACTGTAACCAAAATAAGAAAACAATTTTCAGATAAAGATTCCTGCATTAGAATAGGGTATGAAAAATATTGTACCAATTTTTGATTTCAGATGTTCCAATAGCGCTCTATTCTTGGCCGCCCCCGTAGTTGTGATTCCGACAACATGGGCTTCTCGAATAATCTCGGCAGTTTCAATTGTTTCGACATCTTTCATTTCGTTTGTTTGTTGCTGATATTGCCTATACAACAAGTTTATCTCCGCAGCCAACATGTTAGAAATTTCGGCTCTCCAAAAGGAGTAAATTTTCCATCGATCCACAAAAGAAAGACGCGCAAGATCTCTTTCAATCAGTTGTTTGTACTCTTTTTTATCTACGGTAGGGAGGATCTTTAGAATCTCTTCAAAGAGCTCCTTTTGTAGCTTGATTTCAGAAATGTGAAACTGAACCAACTCGACATCATCCCCTTCTAATTCCTGTAACGATTCCTGTAAGGAATTTATCTTCTGGTTTAGAATCTGTGTAGAAAAGGCGTAGTGGATATTTCCTTCTGATTCGATTGTTTTTTCTGACTTCATTTTCAAGCCGGCGAAATCTGATTGTCTTACGTGTACTTCATCGTCCATCATACGTTCCCCTATAAAAGAGAAAAGCAAATAACAAATTGAGTTTTCAGATTAAATTTTGTAATGCTAACCCTGAATTTCGTCGACATCTTCTTTGTCCCATACTTCTTCGTTAAGTTCTTCATCCCTCGAAACCTTTTCTATTGCATCTAGAGGCTTTTTTGTCTTTAGCATAATTTTTTCTAAAGCCCTCACAGTTTCCTTGAGCGTTTGAATCGATTGAACACCAAGCCACTGAGTAAGAGTGGAGTTTGATGTTGTGTGCATCGCTCTCACTTTAGTATACTCTCTCTGCGATAATACTTTCAGATTAAGTAAGCAGTTCTCATGAATGATTACATAAGATTCGACAATACGTTGCGTTGTTTGACTTCTTTGAAGAGCACTATTGTAAACAAATGAAACAGACGAAAATTAAAAACAATTAAATGATATACAATATAAATAAATTACCAACCTTCTCGTTTCATTCAAATTACTGCGAGATTCCGCTAACCATCGACGATATTGCAGAGGTCTTTTCTTTTGAGCAGCAGCCTGTTTTTTCCATTCTATAAGCATAAACGGTTGGAGGGCGTCACATTTTGATTGACCGCCAATCCGGACGATTTTGTTCGTAAACTTCATGATCCCTTCTAAAAACTGATCTAGCGCGTGGTTCGTATAGCAAATCACTAATATAGGAGTAGGCTTGGGTTTTTCTACCCCTACCCAATACCGTTTGTTGTGCAGCAGAGTTTGAACAATTTTGAGGCCTAAATACGTTTTCCCTGTTCCTGGAGGTCCTTGAATAACCACTAATTTTCTAGTTAAAGCGGCGTAAAGGGCTTCAGCTTGGCTTGGATCTAGTCCAAGAGTTTCGTTATCAGGCAAACTGTGGCTGAATAGCGACACATTCGCCAACAATCTATTTAGCGCAGAGTTCAACAACTGCCCGCCTTGAAACAATATTGAAAATAAATAGAGGAAAGAAAATAAATAACATGTGTCGGATAATACTCAAATGTCAATAGCACCTCTTTTATGGGAGTCGTTTTTGTTGTCTCCATTTTCAGGCGCTGGGTTTGATACTCGCACAGGACTTAAATCGTAGATTGGCTAAAAACATTTTATGGTTAAGAGAAAATTGTAGAAATGTGAACAGTGAACCTACACATAACTTAACTTACATTAGGAGTCCTTTTTAGATAATCCGGTTCAATTGGCAAAACATTGCGACAAAGAATATAATCTTCCATGGGAAAGTGAGCTGGACTAATACGCTGCAGTGCAATTAACACACTACGATAAGCTTCAAAGAACACCGAGGATTCAGCCATCACTAAATTCGTTTTCTTGGCATACGTTGGTAAAGATTCACCCTCAAATTTGGCTTTAATTCTGCCACGTGACAGCTGCTCAGGTTTTCTGTCGACGACAGTGAAGAGCATGAAGGAGCTGAAATTATCAGCTGACAACAGCAACAAAGATCCATAAATCAAACGTTTGCTGCCTTCCCAGTTAACCCGTTGAAATCCTTTGGTTGAAAACTGCAATGTGTATAATTGTTGTTGGCCTGGGTTTTCGTCGTCACTGATCTTCACGTCATAATACAGTCTAATGTTGTCGACACGAATGTGTTGATTTTGCTGTTTTTCTGCCTTGGTTCTGTAGGCTACAAGTCCTTCGCGCAACGGATTTAGGAAATCTTCACGCAAAAGCCGGAATTGAATGTCGAGATAAGTGTCCACGTCTGGGTAGCTTCCCTTGATGAGGTTTGGGCGTAGAAAAGGTTCGGTGTCAGCACAAACATCTTCGCATTCAGGCATTACGCTGAGTTGTCGAAAGTCATCTGGCGGTTTCAAATGAATCATCAGCTCCTGTCGTTGGAATCGAATCGCATCCCTATGACTTTCATTTGTTAGGAGCGATTTGGCTTTTGAATGTTGTTCCCATGCATTCTAGAAAATGTTATAAGAATTTTTAGAAATATAGAATTTTATTAAATACATGTTAGTTAAGAAATGATTTTACTGAAATACTGACCTTCAAGCGTTCCGCTCCTTCTTTGTGAAACGTACTAAACACTTCGTCAACATTCGTATCTCGGATGGAAGGAATATTTTTAAGAGCGCAGATATCTTCAACAAATTTATCTCCAAGATAGTCACAGGTGAGCGCTGGCATCACCGTCAGCATTTCCGTCGTCAGATAAGTGAGGCTCTTGATAAGTTTGCGGAAGCGTTCATTTTTTGGGCCAAGATTAGTGCATCTAGATTTTGGTATACTCAGGATGACACTGTTTAGATTCGAAAATACGTTCGCTTCGGCTAATATTTGAACGATTTTTATAAAAGTGTTATGAAACAACACCACTCCTTTCTTCTCGCAAAAGTGGCCAATGACCACGAGAACCAATTCCACAGCATCCCAATTTGCAGAGTTGTTTTCTAAAAACTGCTTCAGTCCAGTATCTGTCTCTGCAAACTTTTTAGCAATAATTTCGGGTTGAGCGTTTTCTTCAATCAATTTTTGTAGGCCTGAAAAGTTTAGGGCATAATTTTTCCTATGACTGGGAGGATTTTTTTCTTGCCATTTGGAATTGCTTTCAGTTAACGACTCATTGCTTTTTCTCGAAGGAAATTCTCTAGGAAAATTTTGTAGCTTTGGTTTGGCACCCTGCTGATCCAGATTACTAGTTTTCCAAGTGGGACTTTAATTACATAAAATATTGATAAATTACTGGTTTGCTGTTATCAGCAACACGTCATTGATTTAAACAAACCTTGCCAGTGATACTCTAGATGATGCTTTTAAATATTTTCCCTGTCTTGAAGGGCCACCTGTTGTCCTCCAGTTTAAAACTGTTGAAGTGAAAAAAAAAATACTCTGTAGCTGTACACTGTTGCAGTCTAGAATAAACTTAATGAATATACCTTGTTGGTTATGCTCCCTAATGCTGGTTGGGGACACTCCGTGAGTTGTTCTTAAATTGTGGCTAAATATATGAAAAAGGGCTACAAATAATAATACAGCATGGAATGAACTTGATGAATACCTTGTTCGTCCTGCTCCCTGTTGGATTCCATGTTGCCCGCCATCTATAGATGAACCAGTTGCTTGATGAGATCTATTGAAAAGGGCAATGACATTAGACCCACTAACTGAACCACTTTTCTCTGCTGTTGATGAAGGTTTTGGCGTGAACAACGGAACAGGTTTTCTATTTTTCTCCGACACTTTGCCTTGATCGTTTTGTAAAAATGAAAAAGGTCTATTATACGCCATAACGACTAATCATTTATGCATGTCCATCGGTCACAAACGAACAGCGAAGTAAAGTAAAAAGAAAACAGCGCTAGCATATTAAAGAATCGCATTGTAAAAAAGGCTATATATGTACTACTATCTTTAAAAAGAAATGATAACCCACTGCTTACGAAACATGAGACAGAATGCATGAGTCACGACGACTGTTCAAACACCGTCACACACAAAAAAAAAAAAAAAAAAAAACTATTCAATAGGATAGTACAATGTTACCGGTATGTCCAAAGCGTAATTTTTACTGATTCAACTAGTTGAGTCAATAAGGATATTCACTACAATTCATTACTGATAACTAACTGATATATGAATAACAAGCTGTAATCCATCAACCGAGTAGTCACACGCAACCGATCCTACTTTTTACTAAAATGTTAAGTAAATATAACGTGTGGTTTAGCGGAACCTGAAAACCAAGACAGCGTCTAAAATGTTTTATCCAGAAATCAGGATGGGGAATTTGAATTCAATAAACTACTAGATTTTTGTGATGATGTAACTTATTAAAGTGCTGCAAGTTAAATTAAAATTACGGCGAATTTTGTGTAGGCCTACTCTGAAAATTTTATGTGTTCGCTTGCCCCCAGTAAACAGTAGTACCACTAAACAAAGAAAAAAATTAACTATATTGGAGGCGCCTTTTGGGTAGTTAAGTCGATGTTATTCTTCCTTTATTAACGAAATATTACGTTAGCTTTAACGTAACACGTTACAGATTTAAACCATATGGATGGTGAAGGAAACCTAAGAACAATCTTTAATGAAGTGGACTTCAAAACCCATGTTAAATATTCTGCACAACGCCAAGCTGACGTTAGCAAAAAGAATTCCACAGAACTAATAGCAGGGAATTACGAATTATTAACAAATAATACCAATTCAAGGAAACAACTTAAGAGATTATTGGGACACCCCAAGTAGTAAGGTTGTTTTCTCACTGCATTCATTTGACTAATATCCCGAAACATTTTTTAGTTTTTACTACGTCCAGATCCGAAGCAACGCAGTCCTTAAGATAATTATGGGAGAGAGGGAAAATTAAAGAAAGGAATCTCGAATCGAATCGAAAACTACCAATCCATTCGAGTGGCCGATCACAGTGAAAGATCCAATTTAGTTATGGTCTTATGGATGGCAACAGGACGACTGGACAAAAAATATCAAGGTCTTTATCTCTAAGGGCTACGATATGACAATTCAACGTTCGCTTACTATATATTCTGATGGGGGAGATGAAAGGCGGAGGCAAACAAAACTGAGCAGGTAGCAGTTTTAACTAATTAATAAACTAAGCTAAAACGAATTGATTTATAACTCTCAAGACTCACTTGGATTTAAGGATCAATATGTGTGCACTGGGGCAAATACCATCGGAATGGTCAAGGGAATTGTGGTTGTGTTGAACTGTTGATCAACATGTAAATAGACTGGAGATTGGCTTCCAGCCTCGAGCACTCTTTTAACTGCCTTGCTGAATGAGTTGTACTTTTGTTCGATATAAATTTGACTGTCATGTCAAATCTCTTTCATTTCTGTCATTCAAATCTCATCCATGTTTTACTACATTTAAAAAATAGATCAAGAGTCACAAACCCACAACCTATACTAGCTCTAGATATTCAAACTAATAACTAAGTTCAAACGCACTTTTGTGTTGTTTGCATACACAGGTATTTAATAAAGCTCAAACCAATTACCTTAAAACATGATAACCTGTTAATTTCTTACCTACAAATTTCGTGTGGGATTGGACTGTAGCTAGTAGCTATGTGGGGGTCAATGGAGTCATGGTACTGACGGTAATAGCTAAGTTAACATGGCATTTTCTGGCACGAACTGTCGCGGGAAAAACCGACCATGCGACCGACCAACAATCATCACAAAAAGACTAAAAGATTTAAGTTTTTGCAGACAACACGACGACAGCAACACTGGCCGGTAGAGGCGCTCAAATACACTCTAGCGCTTTTTGGGGACCAAGCCAAAAAAGGTTCTTCAGGCTTTGAAAATTGAAACTATTGAGTACTGAGCATCCCATGTGCGGCGCGTAGTCTGCTAAACAAAATCATGTGCTTACTTGTTTAAAAAAACAATTGGGTACTGATACCTATTTATAGTGATTTTTGCAGTCTTTGTTCTTTTCAAAAATATTCAGATTCCTTTAAATTCTTAGTTTATGCAATGAGTGATGAAACCCCTGCCTCGCCTGCCAAAAAGAAGTTTAAGCAAATGAGCATAATGGATACCATGTCAAATGCTGGTAACATTATTTTGTTGTGAAGTGAATGAGAACCTTCATTATGTATGTAAATAACAACTGTCACATGATTCTCAGGTTTCACAAAAAAAAATTCGACAGAGTCAACACCTAACAACACAGATTGCGCTATTAATATGGAACCAGATGAATGTGATGTTGTCATTGTTGAACAGTCAGTTATAGCCACTGTTGATACAACCATTGTAACAAGTGTGTTAGGAGAACAATGGGCTGAAACAGAAATTTCGTCTTTCAAATGGAAGGGAAAGCCTCTATCCGAGATGTACAATTTGTTTGATCCAGAGTGCAAGCAACTACATAGCATTGAACCTGGAAGAACTCACACAGTTTTGTTTAAAGTATGTCATAAAAGAAAATGTACATAATTTGAAATTTTTTAAATAATAGTTTTATTTTTATTACAGGTTTCAACACCATATGCACTTGGTGCTATTCCTGAACCATACCCCGCAAATTATAGTGACAGATGGGATCCTGAACACGTTAAGATGCCATGTTCACCCAGTAATTTATATCCAATCAGTGTCAATGTGAGTCTTCAAGTAAGAGTGTAAATTAAAGTGGTGTTATCTTAGTAAATATTGTGACACATGCAGGGTAATTCTACTTTAGAGCAAAGATGGAAACTGATTAAAGAAGCCTTTTGTGGTAAACAAATCAGGAGCTCAATTGAACTTGAGAAGGCAATTTTATCCTACAATAGTCGTTATAACAATATTTGGAATTTTAATAGATTTCATGAGTTTGTTGATCAGGTACCACCATTTTTACTCTAATGTACAATTGTTTATTGATACATTTATAAAAATTATAGAAACTGACCCCAAACGAAAGAAAGCGATTTTTTGATCACATTTTGCCGGGTGTCATTCGGTTAGCCATCGAACTTCCAGAGAGAGTCACCGGAACTCCGACTTTGCTAACGCGCAACAAATCACAGAGCCTGTCAATGTCTCAGTCCCAAATTTCTTCTTTGTTAGCAAACGCATTCCTTAGCACGTATCCACGCAGGAACACCCAAAAGAGACAGTCCGAGTTCTCTACTTACCCAGACATAAATTTTATCAAGTATTAACATATAAATCAGTTGGTTACCTACCAAGATACTGATAATGAATTTTATTTTTTCAGGCTTTTTGAAAATAAATCGAGGTCTGCTGCCGTTTATGAAAAGTTGAAATGTCTTCTAAATTACTTTGACCGCGTTATAACTAAAGGTAATCGTGTAATCGATGAATTTGTTACGCAATTGATTAACCCCTCTTGTTTCCTCAGAGCCAAGTGGTGTGGTAACTTTCACTCGTCAAGTAGTACGTGATTCAGAATTTCCTAACTGGGAGACAGCGTCAGAGACTTTCGGTGGATTTCATGTCTCCTCCGAAGGGACTATTGAAAAAGAGGGTATCGGTCTACTTCAAATGGATTTTGCCAACAAGTAATCCTTTTTTTTTTGCTGAGCAGTAGTATTCATGTTGAACTTTCTTTTTAAGATTTTTAGGAGGAGGTGTTTTAAACTGGGGATGCGTCCAAGAAGAAATCCGTTTTGTCATTTGTCCGGAATTGATTGTTGGTTGTTTGTTTTCTGAGGTGATGGAAAGCAATGAAGCTCTAGTCATAACCGGTAATAATTGACTACGTTTATTTTCTTTGAAATCTTATTCCTTGAAAATACTTGTTGATTTCCTTTAAAGGTTGTGAACAGTACAGTTGTCATTCCGGTTATGGAGATACTTTTCGGTTTGACGGAGACTTCGTTGATCAAACTCCCCGTGATGCTCATGGTCGAAGACTGTGCCAGGTAGTCGCCATAGATGCTATCCCGTTTAACCGGAAGGAAACGCAGTACAAAAAGGACTCTATTAACCGGGAACTTCGGAAGGTCACTTACTGCATTTGCATTACTTAATTTCAAAGCATATCTAACCATTTGTTAACTCCTATCAATTAGGCTTATGCTGGATTCCATTGCCAACGTCGAATACCCTTGACTGCTGTGGCTACAGGAAACTGGGGCTGTGGTGCTTTCCGTGGTGACCCACGACTGAAGTGCTTAATTCAACTCATGGCAGCTGCCGTTACCCACCGAGATGTGGTTTATTTCACTTTCGACGACAACCAACTCCGCGACGACGTTTACAACATGTACTCTTTACTCGTTGAGAAAAAAGCGACCGTCGGCAGCTTGTACACCATGCTCTGTGATTACGGACAACAGATTGGAGACTCCCGATCTCCTTCGCTGGATCTCTACGGCTACCTGTATGCATTGCTGGACTCCATGGATTCTGAGGATGGAGCCGCTGACTGCAGCAGCTCACTATCCAACACCAACAACAGTGCTGTAGAGAGTGACTTCGATGTGGTGATGGAAAAAGACAAGTAAGCTTTCGAAGCATCCGTAAACCTTGTGTGAATTCCTCTCAATGTCAATTTGATAAATCTGTGTCAATCTGAATTCAGATTGGTTTCCCGTTGGCATTCTTCGCCATGACTACCTATATATATATATTATCCGTATTGATCGTTTGATTGTTCTGGAGCATTTTTCGATCGATATGTAAAATTCGTTTTATATCTGGTGGTTATACCAATGCAGTAAATGTCATTTTTTTTTTAATTGACGCAGCTATCTTTTTTTCTGACCATTCCGCTACACGTCTGAAGATACGTGTGACTAAAGTGAGTGTCGTGAATCACTGATAGCAAAAGGTTATTGAAACAGCGCCTTGACGTCATCTAATTATATAAACGAAAGCACATGACTCGTGATTTGATAATCGATTTAGAATTGTATTTTCGAAATTTTTAAAGGAACCCCAAAATGGTCAAATTTTCTATCTACAGAAAAACCTTGATGCGCAGGGTATTCGAAATTCCTTTAGTGAAATTGAGCGCCGCAGTTGATGCAGACCTTTTGCCTCATGGTGAATAAACAAATGAGACCTAAAGTCAGAGCAAAAGAGAAGAGAAGTAAAAATTTGATTAGGATTTTGTGCGCTTTGCTATTATCTGTCGCCATTTTCATACCGATAGGGAAGAATAGAATGCAGCAACAGATACCAGCACAGGTAGGCCTCTCATCCAGGACACCAACCTGTTGATAGAAAAGTCGTTTTCTGTTATTACGTGAACAGTCGATACAATTTTTGTTTCAATTTGACCTACCCTGCAGCTTGGACATCCGCCTACGACAAGAACTTGATGGCGAGTTTGATTTGTCGGAACGACATTGATCACAGTTGGATTGCTGTAGCTTGGGGGATATGGATTGGAATAAGTTTGCTGGTTAGGATAAGGGTACGATGATTGAGGCTGAGTAGGATAAGGGTAAGGCTGTTGGGTTTGTACAAAACCAGGTGGTGGTGGTGGTCCTAATTAAAAACCAGAGAAATCTTTTAACAATATTTGAAGTTTGACAAAACTTTTTCAGGATGCTGTGCTAGGAACTTAAAGACTTAAACTTAACAGCCACTAGGAAAAGATAGAACTCACCTTGCGCTTCCGAATAGGGAGGTGGATTTTCATGTTTCTGATCCATTTCTTTTACTCAGCAATTTGCAGAGGTGTGTACACTTCAAAATATTACGCAGTTCTAATGGTGCGTGCGAAGCCGTATGTGGAATCACGAACTAAACTAGCACATTGAAAATCCAGACAACTAAGCGTATCAGCGTTCATGTGCGCCTGACACTGAAAGATAAGCTATTGTTAGCATACACGTTGCTTCATCTCAAGTTAACGATAGTGGAGTCTAGTCGACCATCACCTCTGGGGCAAGGCTGATAAGGCCTACCGGCACCATACTGTTTCTAGTCATCAACTTCCCTTGCATGACGTCTGTGTTTTTATAATGTCATTCAATTGATAAAGTGCAATGTTTCACGGGTCATAAACCGCAAGCATATTTTTTTATAGAAAAATTTCACCACAAATTTGATTTGATTGCACCAGCAGTACGGCACTGCGCAAGAGCGTGATTTGAACTGAATTACAAATTGATCTATCGCCGATAGTAACACCAAATTTTATTCAATAGGAACACCTTAACAATCTCTTACAATTATTCCGCAATTGCAGCAAACCCTCTCCTTCACGGTAAACAGACAAATAAGACCTAACAAGAGAAATACCGTAAGTTATTTTGGTGATTGGTTTAATGGCATTTTTTTTATTATACTGTGCCACGTTACCTATAGGGAAGCAGAAAAAGCAACAACACCAGCCGAACCAAGTGAATTTCTCTTGAAGATAACCAATCTGTTCATGAAAAGATGCACACGCCACATTTAATAATTTCCCCTTTTTTTTGAATTTTTAATAAGCTAAACTTACCCTGCAAGATGGGCACACACCGCCGATATGTCCAACGACGGGCTGGCTATAAGTGTGCTGTTGGGTAGAGGGTAGATAAACGGGCTGAGTAGAAATGTTGTCAACATTGACCACAGTCACCATGTTCGGGGAGCTGGAAGCTGGAAAGGTTGGCGAATTTGGGAAATGTGGGTTTCTATTCCCATTGGATTGTTGATTGCTGTCTGATAAGACAGACTGCCCTGTTGGCGGAAGAACGGAAGAAGCTCCAGTGTCATTTGCTTTAGTACGAGCGGGAAACGACGGCGAATTCGGAAAATGTTGATTCCTATTAACGTCAGCAGATTGTTGGTTGTCTGCGGAGCCAGTCTGAACTGAAGGTGACACGGACGGCAAGTCCGGCACGTCTGGTTTGTTTGAGAGACATTTAAAATAAAATGGAAAAGGGACAGCACAAAATTTTCTTCTCTAAGACATTGTTAAACCGTTAAACGTTGACTTTGTTAAAACGTAACAAACTCACTCAGAATAATTTCCGAATATTTTGGTGGGTTTTCTGGCTCCATGGTAACTTAGGTGATCTCTAGAACTAGAAGTCGACCCTTCAAGCGAATACAACAACAACTAACCAAATACACAGCCAGTTTCGATCTGGAAATACCTGTCTTTGTTGACCGGAACATGGCCAATCAGACGAGTAAGAGGTTGAGAAAACTGATGAGCAAAAGTCAAGTGAAACTACTTAAACAAAAAACTAAACAGATAAACGACTTGACATTTGCCCTTGCTTCGTGTAAGTAGCCTATTGGGAATCATTTTATAAAAGAATATGAAGATAAAGATATCTAAAAGCATATGGTACTTGGATTTGCCTGTCAAACGATCTGTCAGTACCGAACCGATCCAGTACGCAACATCCCCGGTATCGCTGGTTTTATGTCGTCATTGCAGGTTGATTCAATTATCATATGCCCAAGCTCTTTATTATTTAGAGCTTGTTGAACTGTTCGCTAATGAATCGTCGAACGTGTTAAACTGGGAATTTGTAAATTTTGTTTATTTTCGATTAAATTGACAAGTTCGCTCAACCAAGGAAAAGGGAAATAGATCCAAGTTGAGCTTGTTGTTTCTTCAGTCGAAACGTACGTAGTAGCGGACGCTATTCAGAGTCGCGGGTACGGTTCCTTTTTGCCAATAAGCTCAAAATCTTTGATGGCAATGGATGCATCTCTTTTGCCTCATGTTGAAAAAACAAATTAGACCTAAGAAGAAGAAATCAACATTTAAATACTATATAATTGCGTTGATTGCTATAATATGCAAGCGCCGTTTGGTACCGCATGGGAAACACCAGATTAACCAGCACCAGCCGCAAAGGGTGAATTTGTCTTTCAAAACACCAACCTATTCGTAGAAAAAGCTATAACATGCTATAAATTATTTTATTTGAAGAAATTGTTCAGACATACTCTGCATTTTGGACAGCCTCCGACGATGATCACTAAAAAAAATTTTTATTGAATTAGTAAGACAAGAAAAAAATACGTTCACCATTCTACAAAAGAGAAAATACTTCTACCTTGCGGTTGAGCTTCAACTTGGATAACAGTTTGCCCACTGTTATTCGGGGGATATGTATGGGCATTCGATGGGTGCGGAGGGGCTGGTGGATACTGTGCTGGGGCTGCCGGATACGGTGCTGCTGGAGCTATTCAGCATTTCATTTAATTTAAATCCATTTCCAATAATAAATTCATTTTTTAAAACTGAAATTCACCTTGTGAGTATGACGGAGGATTTTCTTTTCCGTGTTCCATTGTTTACTACTTTCCTATTGTCCAGGAATTCAATATTCAGTTGAAATAAGAGCAAGAATACTGAAACAAGTTACAGAACGAGATATATATACTTTATACGTTAACATCGTTAACTCCCTTCTTAGGCCTTATCTTTTTGTTGCTATGGAAATTGAAAAGGTCATTTTATGATAGACATGAGCATATGGCTTATTATTTTCGTTAAACCTTGTCGAACCTTATTCTTTCGTGATCTATTGCGATCAACTGATAAACTGTATTTTCGTGTGCGCATTTCTTTTATCGGACATTTGTTTGATGTTACCGTCCACCGTAATTTGTTGGCTGTGACACGTGAGACGGTTCTGTGTATATTCAATTTACAGCCTATCCACTGTATTAGTGTATTAGATCAAAATCAATTATTTTGCATCAACTTTTATCATTCTCTAAACTTAAACTTGATTATTTACCTCGTAAAGATTTTCAAACATGCATCACATAATTCACGTTTACAAATGTTCAGTCAAGTGAAGCTCTAATGAGAGAAAAGAGAAAAATTTTCCTGCGGGAGTTTCACAGATAAATTTTCCCGCAGTGAGGGCATTGCGATTCCATCATGCAAAAGAGCCACGAGAAACCGAAAGGAAAGCAAATGACGCACAGCAGAACTCCGGCGAAAGTAAAGTTGTTCTCCACTACGCCAACCTATTTTAAAATTGCAGCGATGACGTGATTCCGTTTTTGCTTATCATACGTCAGAATAAAAATAAAAAATATAAAGATACATACGTTACAGTATGAGCAGATTTTATCCCAAGGTACATTATCACTATCGCTTGTATTATCGAATGTTTTTTCGTCAGGACATTTAGAGCTATAGATAACGCTGTGTGACTTGTGGACTTGCACGGGCCTTGCGGGGCGAGTAAACTTTAATTGATTGGCGTTTGTAACTGACAGCTTGGAGTTAACGATAGCACCGAAAGAAGGATCGCCTGCAAATAAATCAAACAGTGTTTTTGTTTTTTTAATCAATAATTGTATCTTCTTTTCCTTTTCATATGAGGATCAGCTTCTCTAATGGCTCCACATTAGTCAACGAAAGAAAAGAAAAAAGATTTGGCAAATATGTTATTACGACTGCTACAAAAGTAGATACGATAGATGGTTTAACCTGATTTGATAAGGTGGGAAGACGAATCTTTTGCTCTCAACAAGGTAGAATCCATGGACGTGTGTTGTAATAATGAGATACACAAATATTCTGAAAACTTATTTGGAAACTTTAAGTTCAAAGAAACTTGATCATGGGAAAGGCGATGTTTAGGTCACACCTCCGAGGTATGGTTACAGATTTCACCTTTTTTTGGAAATTAAGGCGCAATGTTATGTGGCCTCAAGGCCCACCTTTATGGCACAACGCTTCAAATAAAAATGGCTGTATCTTATCTTTGGGTCAGTCTACGATAATTAGTTACACGATACTTCCCGGTGAAAATGCAACGCAGTTGACGCTTGGTAGTCCGGACTACTGTAATCTGGCTGCGGCAGTCACGTGACGTAATAGTTTTTTTTTGTGATGAGTCAAAGGTTTAATCACACGGCAGAGAATTATAGAGCAGTGAATTTTGGTTCGTAATTTTTACTTCAGCAAAGTCGAAGTAACACCGACGTTGAGGGCTGCTAGCGAAACAAAGATGTGTAAAAGAAAATGAGAAGTATTTAATACGGGAGAGCAGTGTATTATCCTCTGACATTAAAACAAATCCAAACCATTGGATTTTTTTAGAATAAAATAAAATCTCGATGAAAATGGTTGGCGTGAAATACAATAAGCGGAATTAATGAGACCGGTGTCACTTAATCGAAATGCGGATGGGAATTAATAAGCAGCGATGCCTCCGACTCCACCAAGGGCATGGCCAGCGCTTCCAGAGTGATGTCCACCGGATCCTGAGTTGTGGCTTTGATGGCTGATCACTTTGTTGAAACTTTCGTAATTGGAGTGGCCCTGGTTGTGGCCGTGGTTCGATCCGTACGCGTTTTTGTGGTTAGCGCCGTATCCTCCCCCGATTCCGCCATAAGCTCCGATTCCGCCGTAAGGCACCACCCCAGCTCCGTAGTGACCGGCTCCATATGCTCCGACTCCGCCGTATCCCCCAAGGCCTCCATAACCCCCGTATCCCCCGTAGGCACCAGGATAAGATCCAATTCCGCCAAGGGACAGGCCGTTGCCGTAGCCGAGTCCATGGCCGTAGAAGCCGTTGCCGAATTGGCCGGCGCCGTAGAGTCCGTTGCCTAATCCGTAGCCGCCAATGTGCGTCTCTTCCGTCTTCAAGTCCTTTGCGGCCTCCTGTTGCTGTTCCTCTTCCGCCGAACTGACGGCAACTGCCACACAAACGACGGCCAGGAAAACCTGCTAACCAATTGCAATCGTTGGGTTATTTTTGAGACATCCGCAAATAATCGGAAGCTGATTAACTTTACCTTAAATGCCATCATTTTCAAAATTGAAGTTTAGAGGGAACTGCTGAGCTGTTGAATGTCCAAATGAGGATCTGATGAATTCCTTCCACTTCATGTCCGTTTTATACTTAGGCCTAGAAATGAGAAATGAGAAAGTCGCCATTTGAGTACATCAAGTGCCATTTCTTTTGACTTCGAGGAAATGAATGAACAATTTGATCTGAATGATCTGAGAAGTGAAGGGCAATGTCACCAACACATTTTGGGGGAAATATGTTTCGGCGGACGTGAGAAAGTTTCGGACCCTTTACAAACTGACAATCTTAAACCCCAACAATTCGCAAAGCTTTTAGTTCCTTTTATTGATAGGAATTGGCCCGTTAAGGTGCGGCCCCCACGCCTGCCGGTCCCTATCAGGTTCTTTCTTTTCTTATTTTCTTATTTCGTTTGCATCACCTTTTAGAGAAAGTTGTGAAGAAAAGAAAATCGACATTTTTTTTTTGTTCTGCATTCCAGGGCTCCGTTGTTCAAGGCCAATCTGGTCATTATCGCCTTGTTTCGCTTAGCCTTTTTTTTTGTGTGTGCTATGTGCCAAATCTTGCCCACTTTAGTTAAGGCACTCCATCAGAAGTAAAACCAAAATCAAGATACGAGTTTTTGTGCCCGATCGAATTATTGTTATGCACCGTTTTCTAGACTCCTTTTTCGACTACCGATCCCACTCGACACGCAAACGAATAATCATAATCAGTTAATTTCCTGCTTTGCTTGCTGCTGTGTTGAATGCGCAGGAATTTTTTCAAAGTCCTGAATTGTTTTTGACGGTTTTTCAGAATTCTCATTCACAAATAAACGTGCGATGACTAATTTGTGAACAAGGCAGTTGTTCAAAGGAAACAATGTTTGCGTAATGACATTAATTCACATTAATTTTCACGAGTTTCTCCAATAATAACGAGTTTTCGAAGCGCGAACGCGAATAATTATTTTGAATTCAAAATCGTTAAAACTGAGAATTGTCATTCTGATTTCCAGGAAAAGCTTATTACATATAAAAGTGGTGTTGAATATTGAAATCTAACCAGCCCATAGGGCATGAGTTGGCAAGACGTGGAAAGTTGGAATAAGAATAGAGGTGTATACGTCATTCAACACAGGACGTGGAGGGCGGAATAAAGGGGACTACAGTACGTGCAACATAAGAATCTGGAGCAAATCTGGGGTACGGTACGTCTGGTTTAGCCATAATAAATGCAAATATGTAATTAAGCTTTCGCTATGCATATTATTCTTTAATCGCAGTAATCAGTATAGTAGTGATATTCACAGAAATACAAATTTCTAACACACAGAATAAAGTTGAGCACTGGTCCGGTTGTATTATTCTATTAAAGCACGTAAGAAAATTACCATACCCTCTTTATTTTGCTATCTTGATAAACGTAAACTTGATAAAGTGTTTGAAAATACCCGCGATAACAAATTCTGCAATAGGACACATTAATAAAATTGTAGATGTTCCGTTTAGCTATTATGTATTTGTATCGTGGCTATTAAATTTAGAACAACCATGGATGACATGTAAATATTATCATATAGAGATTTATAGATTCAATTGAATCTGAGGATGTTAATAGGCGAGTCCGTGGTGACCGTAGCCGTGTCCGTGACCGTAGCCGTGTCCGTGGGCGTGTCCGTGTCCATGGCTGTTTGATCCGTGGCTCACGACTTTTTTTACGGCGGTGTAACCGGAACTGCCGTGATTGTGTCCGTAGTTGGATCCATAGCCGGCTCCATATCCAGCTCCATATCCTGTCACATCCCATAAGACAAATTATTAGCACATAAGAAAGACACAAGTATAAAAAAATGCTTTGTTATTCCTTGCCTCCGTATCCGCCGTATCCTCCGAGACCTCCATATCCATATCCATATCCGGCGCCATAACCCAAACCGTGACCATAACCTGATTGGACACAAGAGATTCTTACGTTAAGTAATGAGTCATTTTAAAAGCTAAATAAGTGATCAACGTACCGCCATAACCAGCACCAGCTCCGTAACCGTATCCTAGGCCAGCGCCGTACAGTCCGTTGCCGTAGCCGAGTCCCCCATAACCGAGTCCAGCACCGTAACCGAGTCCAGCACCGTAAGCTCCGTACGCTCCGAGTGTTCCCTCGGCCGTTTGGAGATCCTTGCTGCTGTCAGAGTCGGGGCTGGCCACCGCTTGTTCCTCGACGGCCTGCTCCTTTTGTTCTTCAGCGGCAAAGGCGATGGCGACGAAAGCAACGGCAAACAAAACCTTAAAAATGTCAGGTGATCATTGATTAGTTGGATTTTTTTTTTATGATTTAAGTCAACTTACCTTGAAGGCAATCATTTTGTTAGTTAGAGGAGATACTGGATGAGTTGTACTGGACACTTGAGACTTCAAGTCGAGTATGATTTGTGATCTGAAACTTAGCGTTTATATAGTCAACCACAGCCGTATAGAGACACAGCCAATTGATTGTTCGGCACCTTTTCAGTTTTCGTGAATGTTGGTCATTTTTCGGTTGGTTTTGTTTCCTGATATACGGAAAAGTGAAGGGTTACGTAACAGCACTTTGTGTATTTGCTTATTTCAGACCAATATCAAAAGACAATTGAACTGCCTGGTGATTTAATCACGGTCAATCGCGTTCATCCGACCGGAAAATCTACGCGACAACATGCCGCAGCTTTCATTTCCTCGACTGTACAGTTTGTGGCATTTTTATCCTGAAAGTAGAATTTCACGAGGAATTTTCTTTGTTCTTTATTCGAATCACAATTTTTTTGTCGCCAAACTATTTGGTCTTAAATTTTCCGTCATTCTTGCAATAGTTGGGTATTATTGTTTGCATAAATAGTTTGGAAAAACGCGAAAAAACGTTCAGTTATCTGTACAACTTTTATTTCCCAAACTATTAGTCCTTGATGAATTGCGTTCAGAGTCTAATTTTTTTTCCCACGTTCTGATGACAATCTTTTCTATGTATATGAAAGTGGATCAAGTTCATTGTTTCACTTGATTAGTGGGTAAAGGTAACGAACCCGATTTTGGTGTTCGAGACGGGATCGGCCGGACGCCGGACACAAAGCAAAAATTGTTCCACATGACCGTATTTAGTTGGCGTCAGTCCAATGTTACAGAACATGAATTGTAAACCGGTGTACATAATACAGCCCTGATTGTGATGCACTTGTGAGCAAACATGTTGTTGACGTCCAAAAGTTATTTCATTCTTGTTTGGTTGCACCAGTTATTCCGAAATGTTCTCAATTTATAAAAGACATAGACATGTTCACATCGCAGATCCCGTCTGAATCAAATACTGAATCAATCAAATCAAATACAACCTTGTGTTGAATATTAACTAATATGAGACTCGCGTTTTGTTCACTGTGATTACGTTTCTTTGTATTTGAGATTGCGACACAAGATTAGATCGAGATTAGAACGCACTCAAGTAGCAGACTGAGTTACACACACACAGAACATTCGATGAGAGAGAAGAGAGGGTAGGGAGGGAGTTGCCAGATTTACACAATTTAGGATTGACAACATAAATTCAACATCCCCACTCAAACCAAAATTGGGTGAACTGATATCTTCCTTCGTAAGTCCTGGAAAGCTGGACCAGCAAGAGCCTTCGTTAAGAGATCCGCAAGTTGTTCTTTGGTTCCGACGTGACTAACCACGATACTTCCATCCATTTGTTGCTCACGAACATAATGATAACGTACGTCAATATGTTTCGTGCGGCGATGAAATTCAGGATTGGACACCAATTTGAGTGCTCCTTGATTGTCGCAAAACAATTCCGTTGGCTGCTTCTGGTCGCATCCAATTCCACTCAACAGTCGGCGAGTCCAAACGATGTCTTTTGCGGCTTCGCACATAGCTATGTACTCAGCTTCTGTAGTCGAGAGTGACACACAAGACTGACGCCTGCTTCCCCAAGCTACCGGACCTCCATTGTAGGTTAACAAATATCCAGTAGTTGATCGTCGAGTGTCGGAGTCCCCAGCATAGTCGGAATCTGAAAAAGCAGTGAGAACATGGGGGTGGCTTGTTTCCCCGTAAGTTATTCCACACTTAGATGTTCCCTTTAAATATGCTAGGACTCTCTGAACTGCAGTCCAATGAGCCTGTTTCGGGTTGTGGCTGAATTGTGCTACCTGTCCGACTGAGAAAGCGATGTCCGGGCGCGTACACACCATGAGAAACATTAAACTGCCGACAGCTTCCCGGTATATGGAGTCATCCATGGTTGGTGAATTGGGTCCACCTTCAATTCCATTGATAGTTAATCTCACATATGGATCCGCAGGCTGCATTTTCGGGTTGCACTCCAACATCTCGAATCGGCGAAGAATCCGATTGGTGTATTGCTCTTGAGAAAGATGAATGACACGGCGGGTGCGATCCCTGTCAATTTTTAGGCCAATAAAGAAGTCTGCGTCTCGTGCTGTGATGTCTAGGTGTGTTGATAGTTGACTGATAAGTTCCAATAATTTGGTTTTGTCTGGTCCGCAGAGAAGCCCGTCATCCACCCAGATTGCTAAGATGACAATGCCATCCTCCTCACTTCGACGATAAACACACGGATCAGCCAAACTGCGAACAAATCCAAGAGCACACAGATAGCCATCAAACTTGATATTCCACGACCGAGAGGCTTGTTTAAGGCCATAGAGACTTTTTAGGAGACGGCATGCATGATTGGGAGAGTCACTAGAGATGAAGCCTGATGGCTGATCCATGAAAATTTCTTCATGGAGGTCTCCATGCAAGAAAGCAGTTTTGACGTCCAATTGAATTATCTCGAGGTCATGGGCTGCTGCAGTTGATAGTATAACTCTGACCGACTCATGACGCACAACTGGGGCAAATGTTTCATTAAAATCAATTCCTTCCTTTTGTGAAAAACCCTTTGCTACGAGGCGGGCTTTGAATCTAGTTGGCCGATTAGCAGAATCATACTTTACTGTGTAAACCCACTTGTTCCTTATTTGGCGGCGACCTTCAGGTAGTGGTTGAAGCTGCCATGTCTCGTTTGATCGTAGCGATTCCATCTCCTCCTCCATCGCCGAAATCCATTTTGCAGATTCTGGGCATGAGATCGCCTCCTGGTACGTCTGCGGTTCAAAAATTTCGTCAGGGGCAACGTTCATATCAGTGTGGCTCAGAAAGTTTGGATCTTCAATAAGCCGATTTGGCTTCTTCCGAATGCGAGACGGTCTTTGAGGTGAGTCCACACTGGGTTCGAGATGGTGATCTCCAAGAATCGGCTTTTCTGGCTGTTCAAATCCATGGAAGGGTTCCGCAATGATGTCAGAGTCACTTGCAGGTTGACCACGCTGATCGTTGGACACGGTGGCACGTCCGTTGGATGCCTCGCAGGCATCCCCACCCACTCCAATTACTGAGACAGTTTCTAGGTCAGTGCGAGGGACAGCTACCGGAAGTAGTGAAGGTGCTTGAATACTTTCATTGAAGATGACATCTCTTGAGATTTTAATTTTTCCAGATGATGAATCCCACAGTCGGAAAGCCTTTTGTGTCTCTGAGTACCCAACGAAATTACATTTAACACCCTTTGGATCTAGCTTTGTGCGCTCATCCTTTGGGATGTGGGCATATGCATCACAGCCAAAAACATGAAGATGTGAGACATTCGGTTTCCTACCGTGCCACGCTTGGTAAGGTGTCATCGTCGGGACGGCTTTGCAGGGAACTCGATTCAGCAAGTACACAGCGGTTGCTGAAGCTTCAGCCCAGAGTTTTACGGGCAGTGTCGACGAGTGCAGCATACTCTTCATAGATTCCAAGATGGTACGGTTGTAACGTTCAGCTACACCATTCTGTTCAGGAGTTTTTGGTGTGCTGGTTTGATGAATGATTCCACGTTTAGCCAGCCATTGGATCAAATCCTTGCTCATAAACTCACCACCGTTGTCAGAACGAAAAATGACAATCGATCGTCCTGTTTCAGTTTCAAAACGTGCTATTAGATCTTGAATGTGCTCGTTGGCTTCCGATTTTCGTTTCAGAAAACGAATGAAGCCATAACCAGAATAGTCGTCCCGGAAAGTCAAGAAATAGAGCGATCCATTTGGAGATGGTGTAGGCATAGGTCCACACAGATCACTGTGTATGAGTCCGCCAATTGCTGTCGCTCGAGTACGTCCACTGGTAGGGAAGGGGAGTCGGTGGTGTTTCCCAAACACGCAACCCTCACAGAAAGGTGGTGGACTACATGATTTTTCCATTTTGATGCCATCAACTAAGTTAGACGAATGCATATGATGCACAACGGAGTGGTTCGCATGGCCCAAGCGTTCGTGCCAAAGTTGCAAGGAGTTAGGAACACGATTGGCTACTAGTGCTGCAGTGACGCTTGGCGACGAACAGTTGGTGAAATGCATCAAATAGAGCTTTTTCTGAATCCTCGAGCCAGTAGCGACTATTTTTCCATTTTTCCTGAGCTCCATGCCGTTTTTGTCGAACGTAGCTGTGGCTCCACGCTCCGTTGTGGCTCCAATTGAGAACAGGTTGGCTCCTAGATCTGGGACAAACAAGACGTTACGTAACAAACCATCATGCCATTCGCCATTTACTTTGGTCTTGATGATGACAGTTCCAACTCCAGTTGCATATAATGCTTCGTTGTTCTTTCCCACGCCTTTGATTGCTCGGTCACCACGATTGATGGGGGTGATTGACTGAAAGATGGACTTCTGATCACTCATATGCTCACTGGCACCCGAATCTGCATACCAGCATTCGTTGTTGAGTTGTAGATCTGCTGACTTGAAGGCATAATCATCCTCAAAAACAGGTGCAGGTGTTTTCTCTTTTCTAGGTTGAGCCAGCATTGCTTCTTCACTTCCAGCATCTTGTCTTCCTTTGAGATAGGCCTCTTTTATCCAACAATCTTCTTCACGATGAGATGCTCTACGGTTGAGATTTCGGCAGTGACCACAGATAGGTTTAGGACGACCATGTGAAGAAAAATCTCTTGATTTTGACTCGGAGAAAACGACTTTATTCTTCTTTTTGCCTGCAAAGAATGCTCCATCTGAAGAGTCGACACTCATTTCAGTTAGCTTAAGCATGTTTTCTTCAACTTGAAGTCTGGACGTTAGTAGAGAAAGTGTCTTGATGGCATCATCAGTACTGTTCCATGCAGACATGAAGGACCTATAGTTGCGATTGCCATTTAGTGGCAGAGTAGATGTGATCTTGGCTATGATTTGATCGTTTGAGATTGGTGAATTCACATCACTTAGTTGTGATGCAAGAGATTCAACTGCTGAAACATGAGACATTATGTCGTGGGTAGGGTCATATTGATATGCCATAAACTTGCCCATTAGTAGATGTTTGTTTTCAACAGAAGCCAGCTCATATTGATTTAACAGACGAATCCACATCGAATTTGAAGTCTTACAATTCATAATGGTTCTCATTACCTTCTCTTCCAGAGTAGCAACAATGTAGTTTTGTGCAGCAGTGTCTTTCTTGTCCCATTCATCAATCTGAGTATTTCTGGCGATGACTGCAGCGTTGTTTGAATTATCAGCAAGGAGAACAATGGCCGCGGGTTTTTGTTCATCACCTTCAACAATCTTGAGTAGGGCATGATTCTTCAGTACAAGTTTAAGTTGAAACTTATAGAAGCTAAATTGGTCTCCCTTGAATTTCGTAATGTGCGACACATCTTTTGCAGAGAAAGTTCCAGTGGCCATCTTGGCTCTGTTCTAGAAACAACGTGAGTACTTTTAGCCTATTTTGCAGTTATTACAGTAAGTAGGTAGCAATTGCGAACCTGGGCCCATAACCTGTTGAATATTAACTAATATGAGACTCGCGTTTTGTTCACTGTGATTACGTTTCTTTGTATTTGAGATTGCGACACAAGATTAGATCGAGATTAGAACGCACTCAAGTAGCAGACTGAGTTACACACACACAGAACATTCGATGAGAGAGAAGAGAGGGTAGGGAGGGAGTTGCCAGATTTACACAATTTAGGATTGACAACATAAATTCAACACCTTGGACATACGGACCTTGTAGCCTATCATTGTTGATAAAAATCATTGTTACTGTAGCTGACACTTTTTGGGTGGCCATTTACAGTTCGCTTTTCTCTGCTGTTGACACCCGTTGACAGACTTGTATATTTCCCAAAAAGAACTTTATTGCGTCACATATTTCTTTGAAAAAGGAACGCGATTTCTCCTGTATACTATACATAGCAGTTTGGGTGTCTAATTCCTCGCTAGACTTTTACAGCTTTTACTTTTATGGCCGCAGGGATATGTTTATATACGTATCACTTGAGTGACACACAACTAAAAGTTATTTCAAGATTTATTCTCTATTATTTTTTATTTTTTTTTTTGCGACCGAATGTCACGCATAAGATTTAAATAGCATTTCACAGTCAACATTATATTTTAAGCTCGTCTGGACTTGTTTCACATTCATATCCGCCGTCCGCATTTAGAGGGCGGAGCAACGCCAAGTAGAAAGTTCGGTCGGCTGTCGCCCTACAAATGACGATTCAACCTACATACGAAAATATCGAAGTCTGAATAATCAAAACAAAGTCCCGCTGTTGAAACTGACTGGAAGAAAGTATAATCCTGACTGAAATTCTATATTCGGTATATATGTTTGTGTGTATAGGTATACACACCCCAAATGACTTCGGTGCATTTTCAAAAATAGCTGGGCGTGGTCCGCCAATCAAAGTGCGCATTTGAAATGAACGTGAGAAAAAATTGCGAACGCATTTGATTTTTTGTTTGGTTGTGGAAGAAATACTTGTGTATTAACATTTGTATTTATATTAAAATAGTCTTGAGCTCATTGCACTTCACAACGGGAAGGGAGGGTATTGTATAGGACAGACATGATTACAAATATTGAAACGTGATGCATGTAATGATGCGGAGGTTGGATTATATGGTTGATTAATAACCGCCCTTTCCCTTTCCTTTGCCTGAATCCAAATTTCAGAAAATGATTAGAATCTTATTATGAAAGAATCTCGTGATTTTTCACCGAGCCAAAGTTTCATACCTCCGTAGCCGTATCCGTGGCTGCCGTATCCTGAGCTGTAAGCACCACCATAAGCACCACCGTAGCTGCTGCCGTAGCTTCCGTAGCTGGGGGCGGCGTAGTAGCTGGCACCTTTGCCTTTGCCTTTGCCTTTGCCTTTGCCTTTGCCCTTTCCGTAGCTGGGCGCACTGTAGCCGTAGCTAGGAGCGCTGTAACCGTAGCTAGGAGCGCTGTAGCCGTAGCTAGGAGCGCTGTAGCTAGGAGCGCTGTAGCCGTAGCTAGGAGCGCTGTAGCTAGGAGCGCTGTAGCCGTAGCTAGGAGCGCTGTAGCTAGGAGCGCTGTAGCTGGGTGCGCTGTAGCCGTAGCTGGGTGCGCTGTAGCCGTAGCTAGGAGCGCTGTAGCTAGGAGCGCTGTAGCTGGGTGCGCTGTAGCCGTAGCTGGGTGCGCTGTAGCCGTAGCTGGAAGCTCCGTACCCGTAGCTGCTTCCACCGTGTTTCTTGCCTTTGGACTCGGCCAACTCCAAATCCTCGACCTCTTCGGCCACCTCCGTGGCGTAAGCCACAGCCGCCAACGTCACAAAGACCAACGCAATCTATACAAGATGGTCCATCCAACGAAGGAATCAGGACAAAATGAATGGCAAAAACGATAAGTAAAATGTGAGCAGCCTTTTCGGATGTGGATTATGTTACTTTGATAATCGCCATTCTGGTTGACTGGATTCGAATTCTTCAAACAAACTGAGAGAGGACTGACCAATGGATGTCCAGGAGAACAAGGAGCTGGTGGAAGTGTGACGATGGAATTGTAACGGTCTCGCTTTTATACTGGCGGCGGCTGAAAAAAATAAACATTTTTGCACCGTACGCATATGCGACCGCCCCAGTAAAAGGGGGAAAATATCATCCAACACACGAGTTGATTTTTTCTCTCTACACATGTTGCCGATGGAAACCAAGGACGAGTGAAAGGAAGCTGCCAGCGAAAACTAGACCGACCCCACATGCTCAACTATCGTCAGAAAGTAACAAACAGGATTTCGGTTATTTTTTTTCCCTTTTTCTTTTTTTGTTTTCCACCTTAAAAGAAAAAAAATCGAGGCACCGGTAGTAGCCTATTATGCGATACTCTTATCGAAGGCAACATAGACGTGTGGATATAGGTGCAGCAGCGCAGCACTATGCGATGACTTTCCAAAATGACCAACTCATAATTTTTCTTTTAGTATTTTTTTAGAAAAAGTTAGGAAATCACCGAGACTGTCTGGCTCATTCAAATAGCCGCCACAAATTTTAAATTTTTAAATGTCGAATTTTATATTTTCGGCCGTCACCGGATTCCGTCCAGCAGGCTTTTTTTCTTTTCGTGGAAAAATAAAAGCGGAAAAACCGAATTCACTTTCTGTTTCATTGGAGTGGAATATCGACATAACTTTATATGCGTATGGATGATTTTATATACTCGGAAAACCGGTTGCCATCAATCGTAGTTATGTAATACGTTAATAATTATTTAATCGCGTTCAATATCTCGAAATTCTAAATTTCTGAGTATCCGAGTAAATGGACCTTCTTTCTTTCGACTATAATCTAATCTTGCAAAGTTGATGCACTGGTAATATAATATGCTGCTGGCCAGCCATATACAAGAGAAATATTTCATTCTTACATAACTGGCCGATTGTGATGCCCTTGAATATGTGCTCGTTGGCCGCCATTTCATTTCGAATTGTTTTAATTTTCGGTAGGCGGGAATTGTTTTTCTGACCTAATAAAACATTAATAACGGCCCAAAGGGCTCTGTGATCGAAGAAGAAAAAGGGGAAAAGAAAAAATATAAATGATCCGAGCCCGAAAGCGAAATTACATTATTGCGAAAGCCAATCCCCAATCTCAGTAGGTTAATGCCTATAATGCATATGCATTTTTCAGAATACGGGTATCGCTGCCCGATAATACCTAACACATTTCACCCAATATATACCGTGCTGCTGAGATGGGATTGATTATTTCTTTGCGGAATGAATCCTCCATCATCAGTACATTTTCATCTTTGAATCATCTGATTGATTTTCAGGGCACGTGCACGAGGTGCCTGCGTCTATTCGACAGCAGGTATTATATAGCACACACACATCCGCTTCACGGACGAAAATAGACTAATACGTTGAGAAATCGAGAGTTTCACAAATATCCAACATCTGCACGAGCCCTTTAGCAACCTTTTTTTAGCAACACACAACAACCAGCAGGGTAATATTAAATAAGAAATTGTGTATTGTAATTTCCTAACAAGGATAGCTAAATAAGACAGTTCACTTTTGCTTTGTTTCTTTTTTCTGAGCCCCCCTTTTACCTTCATGTTAATGGTGTCCTCTTTGGCTTTTACGACACACACGTGCATGAAGTAGGCAGTAGCAGTCCAAACAATATAGTTATATAGTTTCAATATGTTACAAGGTTCTCGTTTTAGCCATGTGTGGATATCCTCTCACTGCCGCCGGTCCTGATTTTTTAAAATTATTATTATGCGACAATAAAAATCAAAAACCTCAACCATATTTGACTGCTAGCGGGGTGCAGCTCCGGCCTTGTTTCTTTCACGTCATTTTACGTAACTATGCGCCTGATTTAGCTTCTCTCTATATTACGCAGTAGGTACGTACATGTAGGCTATAAGGCCGTCGAACAACAGGTGTACACACGATTCTTTTATTTGGCAAAGCCTAGGCTTACACCGAATGTCTAAATAATTATCGAGTTGCACAGAGCGGGCGACCTATTTTTCCATTATTTAATCGTGCGATCTGCAGAAAACTTTTGATAATCTCAAACGAGAAAAAAAAAAACCCAGAAAACTAGCTCAAATGTGTAAAAATACAATTATATCTGGTAGACAGACGAGGTCTGCAGAGAAACCTTGGTTATACTCTACACCTGCAGCAGTTGCCTTGTTGTCTGGAATGAATTCAATTTTCTAGTCGACCTTTAGCCGAGATGGAAATGAGCTTATATGGATATATGTTGTTGCCATAATATATACGCTGTGGGAATGAACACAGTTCACAGCAAATCAAAGTGCCTGATCTATGAATGAATGTCGAGAGTCCCTCTATATAGTCTGGCGGCCAACCTTCTTGACGTGTGTGTGTGTAACGAGACATCTAGAGTGTGAGCAGCCGTGGACCTTGGCCTCTTTTATTAGGAGCAAGTACCCGGTGGCTCCTGGTGGTTCCTGTGCATATAATAAATACCGGATAATGAGTGGACTTGAATTTCTTTCATTTTTTTAAATTTCTTTTCATTTTTCGCTTCAAGGTGTCAAATCGTTCGTGATGTGTTTGTTGAATATCTAATAACATGGGCATTGTTTCAAGTCCAGAACACCTGCTCCGTTGCTTTGGCTGATTATTTATATGGGTCATTTTGACAGAAATGGTCGTGTAGAAACCGAGAGAGCAGAGAGAAATCTACCTTGTAGCTATATTCACATAGGATTGCGTGCCAAGTCCGTCCGCCACCCACACAGCTGCATCCGGCACCGCGTCTGTATAAAAGCTACTTATGGACAAATCCTGCATTGTCTTATCCAGCTTGTATACCCAGCAGTCTAATTGTGGCGATAACGGGAAATTGCGCTGATCAAGTTATGCGATTGATTTGCTGGGCGATATTTTATTTTGGTTCCCCCCGTTAGTCGTCGCAATTTCCAACGGGAGTGTCTGCAGCGGTGGCCATGACTGACCAAACGAGAGCAGCCAGAATCAAGGACCTTCAAACTGCATCCCCCCAAAAGAAAAAAGAAAAACGAGAATTAATTTATGCATAATGTCGCTGTCTGTCGATCACCAGCAAGGTGAGGCAAAGGAATTTACCTTGAATGGAAACAAGTTTTCATGATTTTCATTCCGAACAACAGACTGGCACATATATAAATAAAATAGAGATCCTATAGACTCTACATATAGTAGAATTCACTTCTATCCTAGTCCGTGTTGTGTATCTCCTCGATAGAAATATGCGACTCAATTTTCTATAGACATTTTTTATATTTTACACACAAAAAAGAAAAGAATTTGTATACTCTCGTCGCTGTTTGAATGAATTTGGAGTTGTCTTTTTATCCTTCCCTTCATCTAATAATAAAAAGATGGCCGCAGGGAGAACTTTATCTGACATCAATCTGTAGTCGAACCAATAAAGTTGTTTTCCGATTCGCGTGGCATCGTAACACAATTTCGCAAGCGGTTTTTCCCCGTTGTCCAATGGGTTGATTGAATTGCGTCATACACCCGTCTAGCTAGCGCCAAACAAAAAAATATGCTGACAACTTTCGAACTTGATCATTTAAAAGTACTAATTCCAGTTCTTTTTATTTCCCTCGCATCAGTAATCAACACTGAGTTTTATGCAAATCAACTCTGGTTAATATTTAGTGGACGATATTCTTAAAAAATTGGAATTATTTGTTTATTTATCGACTTAAAGCGTATCGGCGAGCGATCACGTCATCGTGCGCAACCATAAAACAAATTCCCGCGCCACGGTCTCGATGTCCAACTTTCGACTGCGAACATAACTCAACAAAAAATAAATAACGCATGTAAAATAACCGAGAAATAGAGAGAGAAAGTCTAACCAGCAACTATCAACCAAATTAGATTTTTCCTTTTTTCTTATAATGATCGGCATATAAATGAAACTAAACTGTCCGATTTGCTGCTATTTTTTTTATTTAAACGTGTGCACGATATTATGCACACCATTGTGCCTGTTGGTACAGTATATAAGGTATCACTTGCAAACCTTTTTTTATTTCCACCCATGTTTGGTCACGACGTGTTATTGTTACCACACAAAAAGCACCGGTTGTCTCTTTCTCCTTTTTCCGGGGTTCCTACGTCGTGATTTCCTAGTAAACAGCATTATTACAGCTAGTCTATTCGTGCGAGTGTCAATTTTTTTTTTCTTTTTTTGTACATGCAGCCCCATGCATCTTTCAAACATTTGACAGAGCGATGGAATAAAATGGAGATTTCACAAGAATCAGAATCGAAATGTATAAAAAGTTGCGGTGCCATGGAATTCCTGGAAGCGGCGCTCTCACCCGCGTCCAAAGATAAGGATCAGCTCACAAAAACACGATCCCATCATCGTTATACATAAAAAAATTGTGCTGCACACTGCGTTTAACTTTAACAATCAAACAAACAAAAAAATACAAAAATTCTGAATAACGGAAGGTACCGGCGGGATGTCGAGTTTCCAGCAGCCGGGAGTCCCCAATTTTGTGTGTCTATAAGAGACCGATCTGAAATGGGAAGAAAGTTTGGCGTTGTGACAGGTTTGAATAGCGCAGGGATCATGTTTAGTTGAACGGCGCAATCTCGATCGGTTTTCGATCAACTCTCAGCAGAGAGAGAGAAAACCGGGTCATCTTGTATATTATATTGCCGGTCTTGTTTTATCTATATAGACACAGGTATGTAGGCTATCGGTGCTGCTGGACTCGGAGCCACGATTCCGTTCATTCATCCATTCCATATCGCTGTGGGCCATGGGCAACGTACAACAAGTGCCACAATTTTAGTCACGCTGCTGGTTAGTCCCTTTTGTCTGCTGCCCATCACAAAACTCGACCATCAAGTTTCTGGCAATGGACCTGAGACAAGTTGATTTCGGTCTGACTGTGGTCTGCGTACAGGTATGTAGAACAACTAGGAAAAGCTATGCTGTGTGACGTCATCATTTCTGTGAATGTTTTCATATGGGGGGAAACAAGAGCCGATGTCTCAGAGGCATTGCTCATGCCATTGCACTATTATCAGTGTAGCAAAAACGGAATTATCTGATTAATTAAAATAATGTTTAATAGGCAATTTCCAATCAAAAGTAGCTTTACATGAAATGCACGTTTTAAAATATGCCAGGCTATAAGCCATTTCCATATCCAACAAGGGCTGTATAATACCAACGATACTTTTCGCGGTCGGATGACTTTAATGAAAGAATCCTTTGTTTGCTAGTACATAATATTCATTGTTGGCGCTGCAATGTCATGCCAAATAAAAACAACCTTTCACTCCATTTGTTATCGTCTGTATTGTTGGAGAAATGGAGTCTATGCCTATCTGCGATTTTCTGTCAAACGTTTGGCTTTCACCAAGTATATAAGCCGCGCAAATTAGGAAGAAAATCATACTCGACTTGAAGTTTCAAGTATCCAGTACAACTAATAACTCTTCTAACTAACAAAATGATTGCCTTCAAGGTAAGTTGACTTAAATCATTAAAAAAAAATCCAACTAATTAATGATCACCTGACATTTTTAAGGTTTTGTTTGCCGTCGCCTTTGTCGCCATCGCCTTTGCCGCTGAAGAGCAAAAGGAGCAACAGGCCGTCGAGGAACAAGCGGTGGCCAGCACCGACTCTGACAACAGCAAGGATCTCCAAACGGCCGAGGGAACACTCGGAGCGTACGGAGCTTACGGTGCTGGACTCGGTTACGGTGCTGGACTCGGTTATGGGGGACTCGGCTACGGCAACGGATTGTACGGCGCTGGCCTAGGATACGGTTACGGAGCTGGTGCTGGTTATGGCGGTACGTTGATCACTTATTTAGCTTTTAAAATGACTCATTACTTAACGTAAGAATCTCTTGTGTCGAATCAGGTTATGGTCACGGTTTGGGTTATGGCGCCGGATATGGATATGGAGGTCTCGGAGGATACGGCGGATACGGAGGCAAGGAATAACACAGCATTTTTTTATACTTGTGTCTTTCTTATGTGCTAATAATTTGTCTTATGTGATGTGACAGGATATGGAGCTGGATATGGAGCCGGCTATGGATCCAACTACGGACACAACCACGGCAGTTCCGGTTACACCGCCGTAAAAAAAGTCGTGAGCCACGGATCAAACAGCCATGGACACGGACACGCCCACGGACACGGCTACGGTCACGGGCACGGCTACGGTCACCACGGACTCGCCTATTAACATCCTCAGATTCAATTGAGTCTATAAATCTCTATGATAATATTTACCTGTCAACCAGAGCTGTTTGGAATTTATTAGCCGCAAATATACATAGTATTGAAGCATACATACGTGTCTTGTATAATTTTACTGCTGCTCTAAATAAGTGAATTTGGTAAATTTTCTGAAAATACGGGGATTAAAGAGCGATATTTAAAAAAAAACTCTGAAAAATTACGACGTTAACAATATGTGAAAAAGCTCCATGGCGATTCTTATACGCTGTATTAGCTTTAGTTTAATTGTGCATAATAAACTGCATGGCTGGTCATGAACGGACTCGACAAATATTTGGACTGAAAAATTATTGGCGACCTAATAAGCGCACGCAACATTAATTTTTCCTATAGTAGCCTGTTAGGATTTGTTACATAATCGTCCAGTTTTTAAAATAAAATAAAAAAAAACAAGTTCATCCATGTGTAACTTGAGAGACAAATTTAGCGAAACAAATTTGTTCAATTTTGGTTCAAAGGAAAAAAAAATACGAACATATTCATTTGGTCTTGAAAATACTATGACTTAACTTTTGTTTTATCATCAAAACTTTTACTGGGTGACGGGAATTGACCCAGAAAACACGATAATGACCAGTTTGGCCTTGAACAACCGTGGAATGCAAAATTCAAATTTTTGATTCTTTTTGATCAACTTTCTCTAAACTATGACGACGGCAAAATTAATGAGAAAAGGACCAGGCGTGGCTCTTTAACGGATCGATTCCCAACAAGAAAAGATTTTAAATGTTTTATGGTCCGAAACTTTTTCTGGTCTGCCGAAACATATTTCCCCCAAAATGTGTGGGTGACATTGCCCTTCACTTCTCAGATCATTCAGATCAAATTGTTCATTCATTTCCTCGAAGTCAAAAGAAATGGCACTTGATATACTCAAATGGCGACTTTCTCATTTCTCATTTCTAGGCCTAAGTATAAAACGAACATGAAGTGGATGGAATTCATCAGATCCTCACTTGGACATTCAACAGCCCAGCAGTTCCCTCTAAACTTCAATTTTGAAAATGATGGCATTTAAGGTAAAGTTAATCAGCTTCCGATTATTTGCGGATGTCCAAAAATAACCCAACGATTGCAATTGGTTAGCAGGTTTTCCTGGCCCTCGTTTGTGTGGCAGTTGCCGTCAGTTCGGCGGAAGAGGAACAGCAACAGGGGGCCGCAAAGGACTTGAAGACGGAAGAGACGCACATTGGCGGCTACGGATTAGGCAACGGACTCTACGGCGCCGGCCAATTCGGCCACGGCCTCTACGGTCATGGGCTCGGCTACGGCAACGGCCTGGCCCTTGGCGGAATTGGATCTTATCCTGGTGCCTACGGGGGATACGGGGGTTATGGAGGCCTTGGGGGATACGGCGGAGTCGGAGCATATGGAGCCGGTCACTACGGAGCTGGGGTGGTGCCTTACGGCGGAATCGGAGCTTATGGCGGAATCGGGGGAGGATACGGCGCTAACCACAAAAACGCGTACGGATCGAACCACGGCCACAACCAGGGCCACTCCAATTACGAAAGTTTCAACAAAGTGATCAGCCATCAAAGCCACAACTCAGGATCCGGCGGACATCATTCTGGAAGCGCTGGCCATGCCCTTGGTGGAGTCGGAGGCATCGCTGCCTATTAATTCCCATCCGCATTTCGATTAATTGACACCGGTCCCATTAATTCCATTTATTGTATTTCACGCCAACCATTTTCATCGAGATTCTATTTTATTCTAAAAAAATCCAATGGTTTCGATTTTGTTTTAATGTCAGAAACATACACTTATGATCAACTCTATAAATATCTTTTGTCGTAACGCGACAACATTCGTTGTTACTTACAGGTGACATATTCGACAAAACATTTTGCTCAGCTCGGTGCGAAATTTTTTATGCGAATTCATGTCGGTGAAAGTTTCATTATATTCTTCTATTTTTTTTATCCGCAATTTCCACGATTGAAAGTGATTCGTCATATAATTCGAGCATTGCTGCACAGATATCCGCAGGGTGAATTTCGCTGCATGAGTCTAACTATTTTTTGTGCCGCCAAAATCAAACAGTCGAGCCAAATTAAAACGAAATTTGAAGTGAAAAAAAAAAAAAACATCCACCTCATCCGTACAGGTGTATAACTATAAACAGGTAAAAAAAAAAATGAACATGTCGAGATTCATGCCAGAACGGTAACACAGCAGCAGGGCATTTATATATTTGATTTAACACGGGAATTGTACAAGTGGGCCGTGCTCGATGGTTCACCATTTGCGTCTCTCTTGACTTCACGCTCCCGTCTTTTGTATATTCAATTCGTGAAAAAACAAAAACAAAAAATAACGCAGAGAAAGTTTAGATATCTCTTTCTCATTTTTGTTTTTCTTTTACCAGACAAGCATGGGAAAGGTCCTCATGAATAAACGACGCAACGCGAGTAACGACCGAACTGACTTTCAAGGTGCCCTCCAAAGCGGCGGTTGAACGCGAAGAAAAAGAGAAATACAAAATTCCCACAGCGAAATAAGAAAACTTTTCCTTCTTTTGTGTGCTGGTGCTGGTTCGCCATGTCGTTTCATTCTTTTTTTAAATTTGTACTTTTGGGCGGCGCGGTTTTGCTGTTATTTCTTGCCAAGAACTTGAACTTGGGAAGCTCTCTCTAGAAACGACCTTGATATTCTTTTATATCCAGGCAAGCGTGACCGCGTGACTGAAGGAGAAATATAAAAATGATTTCGTGAGAAATTGCTGTGATGCGGAGCCCCGATGGTTAAAAAAAAAAATCCTCGCGGCGGTGATGACGATGTGGTTTTAAAAATTCACTTCCATTTTTCCTTTGTTGTTGTTGTTGTTGTCGTTTTCACGAAAAAGCCGTCCTGCAAAACGTTCGGCAATTTTGTAATTTAATGTTCCCGCTTTTTATTGGTGTTTATAGGGGCTCGGACAAAAGGGGGTCACCTTGCCAGATGACATAAAAGATGATATCGTGAGCAAACACCTGATGATTGTTTCCTCGTAGGAATGCTGAGACTGCGGTTAATCGAGGTAGTATTTAATCGACGAAATTCGACGAGACTTTTTGCAGTCGGTCTCGACTCTTCGTGACTTGAAGAGAACGCGGGGCTGCCAGCAGCAATGGTGTAGGTAAATGACGGCGATTTTTTATTTAATTATTTTCTAATCACCGGTTGTGTTTAATATTTATTTACTCATTAAGTTCTAGCATTTGGACGCCTTGCGGCTAATGTAGCGGAGTCAGTATGAATTATTTCAACTTTATGGCAGAAAAGGTAAGATTGATTCACTTTGCAATTTCCATGTATGGTCTGTAAAATGTGTCGAATCACCTTTATTATTGCAGGGCTAATTTTTCTTTCATCCAGCTGCTGCTGCTTATTATATCATCCAGCAGAGAAGACATGGGCATCTGTATACTCGACCGCGCTTATATCCTTTATCCGTTTTCTCAATGGGGCAATTTATTATTTGAACCAGCCAAGTGTATTCATTCTAATACGCACTTTGTAGCGTGAAGGGCTTCCAAATATGCCCTTCAATCCTCTTTCCATTTTATTCAATTCCTACTATGTTGCATCAACTAAATCGGACAATACAATATGAACATCTTAAACTATACGTTGTGTTATTTTTCTGACTTTGAAAATTGGCGCCAGAGTGGCCTATGGAACGGTCAAGAATTTACAACGATGAATACGATATTTGCAGAAGAACAACGCAACAACCGTGCCGTGTTGACTTTGTGGTGTTGCAAACTCCAAAGCGCCCATCGGTAATCGCATATCCGGCATTGTCGATAATGTTACATCAAACCTGCATAATTCATGTTTCCATCATTTGCCGCACGCCGGCCATATCTACTAATATAAGAACATACATTTTGATTGTTATTTATATTCTTTTTCCTTTTTAAATGTATACATTGGCGCCTCCGTGAAATTACCACTCCTCAGGAGTCAACGTTCGATATGGGTGGGGACTGGGTCTGCCGGAATAACCGGTCGAATTGAGCGCTAGCTGCTGCTCTGCTGTTGTTGTATACGTATAGTTGATTTTTTGGCTTGCACGAAGATGACCGATGGCGGTTTCGTTCTTTGTTTTCGCCTTCTGCGGTGTTAGATCCTCCTCCGCCCGGGGAGGTGACTTTGACATTGGCGGCTTCAAGGTTACTACATGCTCACGCGGCTTCTCCTACATGTATTCCTCGCCCATCAAATGTCTTGGCTGTATAAAAGTCGACTGAGTTTGAGAGAAGCTTTACAGTTCCTTAGCAACTGGCATCAATAACATTTCCTCTTCTTCTTCCTCACCATCACCATGCACTCGAAAGTAAGTTTTTATTTTAATTTTTTATGCCATAGCTAAGACTTGATTGAATTAAAAGTTATTAAATTATGTGTACGAAATATTTTTATCGACAGATCGTTTTTCTTTTGGCTTTGTGGGCTGTGGTGGCATCTTCTATGCCGATGAATTCTGTCGATGAAGTTGTTCCCGATCAAGATGCTGAGGAACAGTTCCTGTACTCTTACGGGTACGGTTATCCCGGCTTCGCCTATCCATCAGTTCCTTTGGCCGCCACCTACCCTGCCGGTAAGATTCAAATCTTACGTGTTATTTATGCAACCAGCTTTTAATGATGATCGTGTAATATAAATCTTTCTAATATCTTTAGCCATTAGTACGGATAAAGTTCCAGCTTCAACGGCCAAGCTGATCACCCAGCCGGCTTACGCCTATGCCTATCCCGGCTATTATCCTTACGCAGGATATCCGCATCCCGGTGGTTTTGGTTACGCTTACGGTTACCCCATCAAAGCCTAAATGAAACGATACTCAGCAGCATCACCTTTCTATTTTTATTATTATTATTATTTTATTTTATATTCCCTTCTCCCCCCCCCCCCACCTACCCTCCAGCACGATGTTATAGCAACTGCCCTGACATAAGCTCGTTAATAATCTATATACCTTTATTTTCTTTTTTTTTTTTAATTTGATTAATTGTTGGTTTTTTTAAATTTTAATCTCATTATTATTGGCCGGGAACGGGTTTCTTGGTTTCAGTTTTTCTATGTTACCCACCTGATTTTAAAAGAAGTAGTTTTCAGCGGATCATTATTGTGTAACAGCAATAAATTTCATTAATGGAATTAATGATCAGCTTTTTTTTTGGCTTACATTAACTTCTCTATCGCCGATTTCTAGTAATTGATTTACTGATGATGTTATTGTGTTTTGCATGCTTTTTAAAAATGGTTACTTACAGTGCCTTCGGGGTGAATCCTGATTCCCAAGTTATTTTGTGGTGATATTCACAGTTGGACGTAATACTCAATAATGCAAATAACATTTAAAATTTTTAATTTTTCACCCAATGAATTAACGACTAACAATCTCCTTTTCAATCTCTAGTGCATGAGAAACATCAATTTTAACCGATAGTTTGTTTCACTCAATAACCGAGGGCGTGGTTTATCGGCAGTTTAATCAATTGAAATTCGTTCCTCGATTTCACGTTGTCGACGCTATGTAAAACGCTGGCTGCGTGTCAATTTATATGCATGTATTACGCTGTTGAATAAATTATTCTCACGCGCAGTACGTAGAAAAAGTCGAATCGAAATTTACTGTTTTACACCGTTCACTTCACCGTTTACTTTATGGCACGGTCGAATGACCAGGAAGAAAAGTTTTGTTGTTTACTCGAAGGTCCAAAAGTCCAACACCCTTTCTATTAACGAAATTAAAGGATACAAACCTTTCACTCCATTTGTTATCTGTATTGTTGGGGAAACAAAGTCTATGCCTATCTGCGATTTTCTGTCAAACGTTTTGGCTTTCACCAAGTATATAAGCCGCGCAAATTAGGAAGAAAATCATACTCGACTTGAAGTCTCAAGTGTCCAGTACAACTAATATCTCCTCTAACTAACAAAATGATTGCCTTTAAAGTAAGTCGAATTCTATCATTTAAAAAAAATCAAACTAATTAATGATCACCTGACATTTTTAAGGTTTTGTTTGCCGTTGCCTTCGTCGCCGTCGCCTTGGCCGCTGAAGAGCAAAAGGAGCAGGCCGTCGAGGAACAAGCGGTGGCCAGCAGCGACTCTGACAGCAGCAAGGATCTCCAAACGGCCGAGGGAACACTCGGAGCGTACGGAGCTTACGGTGCTGGACTCGGTTACGGTGCTGGACTCGGTTATGGTGCTGGACTCGGCTACGGCAACGGACTGTACGGCGCTGGCCTAGGATACGGTTACGGAGCTGGTGCTGGTTATGGCGGTACGTTGATCACTTATTTAGCTTTTAAAATGACTCATTACTTAACGTAAGAATCTCTTGTGTCCAATCAGGTTATGGTCACGGTTTGGGTTATGGCGCCGGATATGGATATGGAGGTCTCGGAGGATACGGCGGATACGGAGGCAAGGAATAACAAAGCATTTTTTATACTTGTGTCTTTCTTATGTGCTAATAATTTGTCTTATGTGATGTTACAGGATATGGAGCTGGATATGGAGCCGGCTATGGATCCAACTACGGACACAATCACGGCAGTTCCGGTTACACCGCGATTAACAAAGTCGTGAGCCACGGATCAAACAGCCACGGACACGGACACGCCCACGGACACGCCCACGGACTCGGATACGGCCATCACGGACTCGCTTATTAAGTGATATTTGCCCAAGCAAAATATACTATAATAGTTTGTAACAGATCCTATGATATTGTACAATCCAATACGATTACGTGGAAACGATTAAATACATAATAATAGATACAGATGAACGGTGTTTTTATCCTTCAAATTTTGGATCCTGTTTTTTCTACTGTTGTTGACTTTATCAGAATTTTTCCTTGACTATGAAATCATAAATTATAAAATATTATAGAATAATCAGGAATTATTATTAAAAATAATATTAATTAGCAATAGGAAGTTTAGCAACACCGCTTCTCAGTTCCAAACTTCCAATACTCGCTACTTCATTCGTCTGCGTCTTCCCGCCTTCCGGTTGTAGACGGAAGACGAAGGAAAGTGAATATGTGAGAAGTCATCAGTTTGAGAACAAACATACTGTAACAAAGAAATGTCATCAATTGATTAGTTTGACTGTATTTGAGTGAATTTCAGTGATGCTTTTAAAATGGTTAACAAGTTGTCTCTGTGTGTTCTATCCCTGTGTGTTGTGAGTTTCCGGTACACGTGGTTGACGCAAAAGCAGAAAAAAGTCAAGAACATTTCTCAAAACAGCCTGTTATTCCCAGATTACATTAGTACAAGAAGTGATGTAAAGGATAGACTGGTTCTCTGGCATTGACTTTTAAAGTCCATACTTCGTGCTGAAAGAGTGATTGGTGTTGCAAGCAATTTGGTATCTTTGATTACTTGGTCAACAGTTGCTGTTTTAAGGGACAGTGCAACAGTTAAAGTCTGCATTTATTAGTGCAGTAATGTTTTGATGAAGATCAATTTAAACAACAAAGTGAATTTTCAATCTTCAATGTCAACCACACCTACCCCAACCTGAAATTTGAACACTAGACGGTCTAGACCCAGTGTTTAGCCTTTGAATGGCAGAATTGCCAATCTCCAGTCTATATGTGGATCAACAGTGACCACAGTTGAATTTGGCAACAAAATGTCGCTGTTGAAGAAAAACCGTCAACGAGTTGGAATATCGACGCCGTTATTGGCGGTATAGTTCGCAAACAGCCCAGATTTCGTCTAAATGTTTCGGCGATGGATTATTAATTAGATCGTTTTCACTCATTTCTAACTCACCAGTAACCTTAAATTTAAGAAACTAACCCATAGCCACAGGATAATTGAAAATTGGGTAAGTCTTGTGCAGGTTGTTTCTGTGCATGTTTAAGTAAATAAAATTTGTTTGGTATATTTCCAGGAATTGTTCTTCCTTCCACTTCAACTAGCATAATTGCATACAGACTCTACTAAGGAGATATTTATTGGGGACGCATCTGTGTAGTAAAACTGGCATCTGTACTCGCTTCGTTGTATTCAGTTACTTCGTTGCAACTGCGCCAACTGTGCGCGGTGCGGTGAGTCTATATTCAGGTTAATATCACCGTTCTGTTACTATACTATGCTTATACCAAAATTTCTTGCCAAACAGGTGAGTTTGAAAAATAATTTTCGGATTTTTTTTTTTTTTAATTTCGTAATAGGCATCAATAACATTTTCTCTTCTTTTATTCATCACCACCATGAACTCGAAAGTAAGTTGCTTTCCACTTCAATCAAACTTATTGAAATTTACGAATTATTGTTGACAGATCGTTCTTCAGTTGGTTTTGTGGGCTGGGGTTGCATCCTGCATGTCTGGCGAAGTAATTCCCGATCAAAATGCTTGGAATCAATTCTTGTACTCTTACGGATACGGTTATCCCAGCAACTTCGCTTACCAATCACCGTCAGCAAATTTGTCCGCAGCCTATTGTATCCCTGTCGGTTAGTTCGAAATTATTTCAAAACCAATTTTCCTTATTTTGTGTTATAATCTTTCTGTTCCAACACCCAGCTACTCCTATGGATAAAGTTCCGCCTTCCACGGCTAGGCTAATCAACCATGCCAATTTAGAATTGGCATCGCATCAAGTTTTGCGCTAATTTCGCATTAGCTTTTAAAGCCCTTTAGCCCGACCCCATAGAAGTTTATCTAAGGACCATCAGCACTTTGTCCACCTCGCGGAATTGCTAGTTCATCTCGAAAGACATAACGACAGCAGCGGTTTGAAGACCTCAACATTTTACCAGTTCTTTTTTCCTCGGTATTTTAACGTGATTTATCTAATACATTTTGACACGAACTAACAAATCAAATTTCTTATTTTAATTCGCAGGATGCAGAACCAAAATTTCGGCTCTAGTGTTGCCACACATTCACGATAGGAGCTGGTCGGAGGGACATTAAAAGGCAAGCAATTTCTAACTATAGTTCACTTCCATTTGAATAAGCGTAGGTTAAGGGGAATGTTGGCTTCAAAATGCCTACTTTACTCATTCCGTAGGGAAATCCTCGTGTAATCTCATTCTATTGTTTTATGCATAAAAGTTTGATGTGGTAATAAAAAAAGCAGCGATACCATTTTTCGCAAATTTCAAACGACTTGTTAGGAAAAGAGGTGGGCCGTTTTAGATTAATCTCACTTACTAGTCCATTCATATTTATTCCATTATATCTATCACAAGTTTTATTTAAAAAGATTTTAATTGCCGAATCGACAAAATTCGATTGTTAAAGAATTTCTTCTACAAATGGAAGAAAAAAGTCGGCTTTGACAACTAGGTTGAAGCAACTACTAAATTGAATTAATTATCGAGCAACAAACCGAGTGCAAGTCTTTGAAGGGTAAGAATCTCGTTTTATAGTTCATCGTCACATCTGGGACGATTCTTTTCCGATCTTCATTCAGAATGCAATTGAAAAAGGCAACACTAATTTTAATTTTAAAATAAATTGAAAATTGCGTTCGATTTTTCCAGTAAAGTTTATGGAAATTGTTTTGTCTTGGTAAATATCAGTTGGTGATAATTGTCCTAGGTTTGAGCGACAGTACTGTTAAGCTTTTTTTTATACATTACTAGTCTGTCGTTTAAAAAAAGCATATAAAGTGTAAATGAAATTGCATGGAAGATAAAGTAATTGCTCGTACTATTTGTTTCGTTTTTATTTCAGGATTGTCTTTTGCGCCAGGAAATGGCAGATATTGGTTTCGTGATGGAGAAAGTAATCAAGGAGTTCACGGCCAAGGTACGAAATTTGTCTTTATTCCGCCTAGCAGAGCCTCGAGATATCATGAGTCTGCACGACACGATTTACTTTCAAGACAACATTGAGCAGACAATGGTGGGAAAAGAGAACAATGCGGAAACGGTCTACTTCTGAAATATGTTGAGCGAAGGCGGAATGGAAATGAAATGCAGGCCTTTTCGTTTCACCCATTGCCAAATTTCACTCACGTTCGGATTGAAATGCTGAAAAATTTCAGGACAGGAGAGTTTAGCTGTTAGTAAAGTACATGAATTTTTGACACTACTTGACTTGAACTTGACTTGACGGTAAATAGCTAGGCCCAATATTCCAACGAGAATATTTTTAATTTCTTTGTTTATCTAAAAAGATCTAAACATTAAAATTTACTTTGATTGAAAGAGCGCTTTTTCTCTATGCCTTTTCTAACAATGCTTTTGTCATACATGAGAGGCATCAGAGCATTCAAACATGTTTCTACTATTAGGCTACTCTTGTCACACAAGTTGAACTTCATGACTCAAATTTCTCTTCTCAGGATGGTACCAACTTTGTTATGTGAGATGTCGGTGAGATGGCTATTTCACCATTCGCCAAGCTTTGTTGCTTAGACAATAGCCCTGTATATATTATTATATCTTAAATTAAATTCCCCTTTAAAGAAGCATGATAATATTTCATTTAAATTTCCTTCAAAATGCGAAAATATTATTGTGATTTCACATTTATGGGTCATGTAAAGTTTGGTTTTTAATTTATGATTTCTACTCTTAGAACACTTTAATATTTACCAAAACATGTATGACTAGTTTGATTAATCAATTTAGCTGAGTAATGTTATTAAAACTAATCGAAATTTCTTCCTTATACAGCTGTCCAAAATTTCACTTAGGTTGGCCTATCCCGTTTAAGGTGATTGAGGTACGCCAACACATGTTATAATTTACTTAAATTTTGCAAAATTACTTATGAAAATGACACAATGGAATATTTTTAGGCATTTGCGTTTCACACTGTCAAGCATGAAGAGGACGTATAGTGTGATAACAGGAAAGCTAACTGCTTGACAGAAATGAAATTGAATATCCATGCGCCCTTTGCCTTAGAATTGTCTCTCTGCGCTCCTCTACACGAGCTATGGTAGCTAGCGGGTGAGGTAATTCAATCCCCGTATATTCCAACGTCCTCCGTCTTGTCTCACCTTATAGAATCAACGAAGCATGAAGCGACTACATAAGGCGGAAGAAATCTCAAGTTGAATTCGTGTTGGTTTTGCAGTAGCTGCGTGAACAGTCGTTGGTAGCGAGCTCTTCGAGTTTACCCAAATTCAGCCTTTTCATCTCTTTTTGAGTTGAGATATTGCGCTGACCTGTCTTCCCCATAAAGGTAGACACGTTTGTTAAACCACGGGCTCCGATCTCTCTTGCTGTGTCCTCTCCGATTTCGACCAAAGAAACAACTTTGAACTGGGTAGGTTTTAGGCTATTTTCTGGTAATATTTTCTTTCGACTCTTGATAGGAATCTAGAAAATTTTTAGTTTTGGTTTTCGTTTGTGTTTTCAAAACCTCTCCTAACAACAGAGCTCCTTTAAACAAAACCAAAAATCCCAAAATAAAACATTATTTTAAATCCGGTGTTGCAGAGACAATGCGTCGAAACGGGCAGTCAGGTAACAGCGCGCACAATTCATTTCCACTTTTAAGAAAGCAATCGAGGAATAACATTTTTAAGTAATTTACTGCACTTGTGCCTATTATTTACACACACGCGGAACATTCTAGTTCCCTTTTCCAAATTCAAAGTAGTCCTAAGGTGAATGAATTTTGGGCGTTCACACTGCACCCTTCGATCCTCATCATATTCATGCTGAACTTTATAGTCTCATCTTTTTTGTGATTCACAAAATTGCTTTTCTCTTTCACAATCTAGACACAATGAGTTCTCCAATGGCACAACCAGTATCTCCAGGTAATTGAAACATTTCTTATGAAAAAATTAGTTTCTAATTCAAGCCCTAATCAAACTGCACTATTTTCAGGCATGTTGCGTCGTTCAACGATGACTCAACAAGGATCTCCAGGCATGTTGCGTCGTTCAATGAGCGGCAACTCGGGTTTGAACAACTTGGCCAATTCATCGAGTTTCGTTCGTCGTAATAACGAACGCGATGGAATGGGAAACAATGTTGGAGTCAGTCCCGGAGGCAGCAATGCCGCCTACCGCGCCTCACTGGTCTCGCACTACGCCGAAGATTTGGATAGGCGTCGTCGCGCTGAACGAGCCGTCGAAGATATCCGCACCGATGGAAGTAATACAGAAATACATGTTCTATTCACTCTGTTATTACAATGCAATATTTACGCTTTTCATTTCATCTTAATTTACAGTGACTTCCGACAATCTGAAGATCGAGTCTGTTGAGCTGTTCGCACGGGACAACGCCCGCGAGCATCGCACTGATCGCTACGAGTTGGTTCTCGACAACGGCCGAGTAAATTGGACTTGACTCAATTTTTAAATTAATAAAATAACTTTTGTTTTGTTTTTGATAAAGGACATTGGATCGTCATCTTCAATGGTTATGTCCAGATCGATGACTAACATGTCCTCATTGTCATCGATGGACTACCGTTCATCTTCTTCGTCGTCCACTACTGTTCTTCGTCGTGGCCAGCCTTTCTTCATGGCTGTGCGCATGAAGGACCGCAACTTTGATCCTCGTCGCGATATCCTCCGAGCATCCTTCAGCTTTGGTATTTGTCGAAATTTAAAAGAGTCTAAACGCTTATCGTTTATTTATTTAATTATTGTTTTTGCCAGGCCCGAATCCTCAGGTTACCAAGGGAACCAAAGTTGTTTTGCCCTTCCGCATGAACCAACGCGAATTTAACCGAGCCCCGCAAAAGTGGGACATGCGCCTTCATCAACAGGAGGGTTTCAACATCACTTTCCAAGTATGTTATATTTTCAAAAAATTACAGTTTTGAGAATGGATATTATTCAGCAAACTAATAATTGATTTCCATCAATTGTTTATAGGTCCATATCCCTGCCAACGCACTAGTCGGACTTTGGCGTGTGACCATTGAAACCACCACGGCGACGCCCGGCGCCCGTGTCGACGAATTCCGTTTCAAGGATGACATTTACATCTTGTTCAACCCCTTCTGCCGAGGTTTGTGTTTTTCTACTTCTCTGATTATTTCCGTAGTTCAATTTGAATAGCTAATTGCAATTGTATTTACTGAACAGATGACCCAGTTTACTTGGACAACGAGGAACTTCGCAAGGAGTATCTGATGAATGAATCAGGCAAGGTGTACGTTGGCACCCATAACCGCCCCAAAGGCCGTCGTTGGATCTACGGACAGTTCTCTGATGTTGCTCTGCCAGCTGCCCAGCTTTTGTTGGAACAATCTGGACTCAACCCAACTGAAAGAGGCAACCCCGTCCAAGTTGTCCGCGCCATCGCCTCAATCGTAATTTAAATTAACATCCAGCGTTTCTTTTCTGTCCGATTCTAAAACATTTGTTCACGTTAATCAACAGATCAACGCAACCGATGGTTTCGGTTTGTTGGAAGGCAAATGGGAAGGCTCATTCGAAGACGGAGTTTGCCCATGGGTATGGACCGGAAGCTCCAAAATCTTCGAGCACTACTTGCGCAATGGATCCAAACCAGTCAAATACGGCCAATGCTGGGTGTTCGCCGCTGTGGCTACTTCCAGTAATTATCTGGACTTAAATCCCGGAATTTAGATTAGACGTTCTACAGCACTACTATTTTTCACCTTGCAGTCTTCCGCGCTTTGGGTATCCCATCTCGTCCCGTGACCAATTTCGTTTCCGCACGCGACACCAACCACACCATGTCGGTCGACAAGTACTTCGATGTCTTTGGCGATGAAATGAAAGGTGGCCCAGATGGCGACAATCAGGATGCCATGTGGAACTTCCATGCATGGTAATGGTTTTCGACTACTACTTTATTTGATTCACTAAAAATAACATTTTGTGATTTGATTGAATAGGACTGAAGTATGGATGTCACGCCCCGATCTCCAAACTGGATTCAACGGCTGGCAGGCAATTGACCCCACTCCTCCTCCTCAGTTCTGGCAGAAAAACGGTGGAGGTAATTTTGTTGGTGTGCTATTGTTGTTTTTAGTTTTGTGTTCAGTAAAATGTTGTTTCATTTCACAGACAAGAAGAACCGTGGACCATGGGCTGTTGAAGAATTCCGACGAGGCCCATCTTCCGTCGAGTCTGTTCGTCGTGGCGAAGTTGGATTCGCTTACGATACTCCCTACGTAATTAATACTGATCAACCCCTTCTCGAAACAACCATTTGACATGATATGAACATTGAATATTTCAGTTGTTTGCCGAAGTCAACGCTGAAGTTAGCCACTTCCAAGAGGATGAGACTTCACACTGGGGATTCAGGAAAATCCGTGTCAACAACTATCAGTAAGAGAAAAGCAGTCTAATAGTCTTTTAAAGAATTTGAATTCATTCATCAGTCTCTTTCATTTCACAGAGTTGGCCGCATGATCTTGACCAAGCGACCAGGAGCTGATGATGATGTCAGTGATGCCGATGCTGAAGATATTTCTAGTCTATACAAGAACCCCGATGGCATGTCCCGCTACCAGAAACAAGGAGACGGATGCTTTAACTCTCTCTTTAGTAATTTCAGTATTTATCAATTCAACTTTTAATAGCTAACCTATTTTTGGTTCTTTATTGAAAAGATCAAGGAATGTCATCTTCCTATTCAGATATGAGAGATCGTGAGAGAGACAGAGATATGAAGCTCTTCCCAAGTACTTACGATTTTTTTTTACAGTCTTCTTTTATTCTTTTTCTCAATCTTATGCAATTTATTATCGCCCTACAAATAGCTGGTTCACCTGCGGAGCGATTGTCTGCCATGAACGCATCTCGCAGCGTCGAGAAATCGCAGCCTATGTTTGAAGCTCATCGACCGACCAACGAAGATGTTTACTTCGACTTGATTGACCAAGAAAAGGTTGCCTGGGGACAGCCGTTCAACTTCCAAGTTCAAATTCAGGTGAATTTTACTCAAATTTTTTCTCTTTCCAAGAGTTTGTTTGTAAATTTCTCAAATTAATAATTTACAGAACCGCTCCCAAGAAATGAGGACCATCACGACAATCCTGTCTGCTAACTCCGTCTATTACACTGGAGTTACCGCTCGCCGTCTTGGACGCTGCGACCGTCAGTTCGTCCTTCAACCTGGAGGCCGTACGTTACTCTTTACATCAACAAATTTTACACCATTTTTCTATGTCAAGTATTCCTGACACATTTTAATTTTAAATTTTAGGAGAAACTATGCAAATCCGTATCAGCTGGGATGAGTACCGCGACAAAATTGTCGACTATGGGCATATCAAGATCTATGCCATGGCATCCGTACAAGAAACCAAGCAGTGTTGGAGCGAAGAAGAGGACTTCCAGCTTGAGAAACCCAAGCTGGATGTTCAGGTAATTTTCCGAAAAAAAAAAAAAAAAAAAAGAAAAATAAATTTGATTGAAATTGAATTTTGCACGAATTGCCAATACCGATAAAACTTTTCTTTAGATCCGAGGAAATCCCCAGGTTGGCCAGGATTGCTTCGCCACGTTTAGTTTCATGAACCCCATTTCAGTCACTTTGACCGAGTGCGAGTTCACTTTCGAAGGGCCTGGTCTGGTACGCGCCCAGACGGTTAAATACCGGTAAGTTGGCAGAAACGAAAATTTAAGCAAAAAACCTGTGACGAATATGATAATAATGGAAAAAACTAAATTCCTTCAGTGACGTGAAACCGGGAGAGATGATCAGCTTCGTCCAGAAGTTCATGCCTCGCTTCAATGGTGAGCGCAAACTTGTTGCTACTTTCAACTCCCGCGAGTTGGGCGACATTATTGGTTCCCGTCCGATCCATGTCCGTGATTAAGATACAATTCTTTCTAAAACCGGATTATGGATTTCCTTTGACATCATGATCTCGACATCTAAACGAACTCGGACTTGCCCAAGGAACATTGTTGAAAATTAGTCAAGTATTCTTTTTGCCTTCTCTGCACCTTTCACACCCCTTTCATCGACAGTTAGTCGCATTCTAGTGATGACTGGCCATTCTTCTTGTTATTCTAACATTCACTTCCCAACGGTGTTGGTCTTTAATTGCAGTTTATCATTTTTTACCTCTGAATGATGTTTTATCGGTTTGAATAAACTTCATCAAGTAAACTTTTTGCACTTGTATATTTATTATTACATTACATGTAGTTGAAACAAGATCTAGTTATCTTAAGATTCATTAGCTAGTACAGATTTAAGAATCGCATCTGGGATATCCATGGATTGGTCATCGACTAAAACGATGTCAAACTCTCCCTTGTACTTCTCCAAACGTTCTTCAATCTAGGTTTAATGCAACGAAAGTCTTGGTTATTTACTGTATGAAGTAGGAAACTGTAGGTAATTGGAAAAAAGTAAAACCTTGTCGTTGAGAAATCCGATGGTTAGAACGGTGCTTGGCGGTTCGACACCTTTTGACATTTGAAGGTCGCCAAGCGAGTCACCCAGTAATATCACATTATGGCGATGTGATAAATCTTGGAAGTAGGTGGACGAATGGGGAATTGATGTCTCATTTTTGTTGTACATATGAATCAATTTGTCAGTGAATGCAACTAATTTTCCTTCAGTATTATAGGTCATGTAGTTTGAAATCACTTTCACATTATCCTGTGTGAGATTGTTGGCAAGTAAAGCTTCATCAATGACATCTCCTACGCCAGCTGAAAACACTAGAATAGGAATATTTGCTGCATTCAAGTCTTTCATAAACTGCAATGTTCCATCCCTTTATGTGAGTAAACAATTTGTAAATGGATTTCATTTTACATTCACTAGATTTTTAAGAATATTGCTGGTACCTGAACTCTATTGGATTTTCTTTGACCATTAAAGCAAAATCATGTTTATACAAATTGCTATGCTCCAGCAGTTCATGAGCACCATCATACCATTCAATCATTAGAGGAATCTTCTCTTCCACTGACAAATGTTGGTCTATTTCAACTGGGTAGTACCTGATTAGAGAAAATATTCATTTATAATGACTTTATAACTATAGGTATAATTGCTTAAAAAATGAAACAGTACTTGTTAAACATTTCTTTGCTTTTAAGTTTGTAGTGGTCAGGCAGTTTTGAGTAATTTTCAACAACACCTTAAATTGAGAACGCAAGTTAATTTTCAATGTTTTATTATCTAATTTTAATAATTTAATGTTATGTCTCTTACCATGGCAAGATAACTTCCTTACTCCATCTACATGGAATTTGGTCAAAGTGAAGTCAAAATCAGCAATTACCTTGTAGGATAAAAAAAAATAGTTAGGTTTTTCACACCATTTTTTAATGATTCAGTTGGGTTTGGGTCTTACTTGCAATTTATCATGGGTTCCAGCTATCAGTTTGTTAATCTTGTCCCCAACATTTTGCCAATCCTTAACATGGACATGGCTTAATTTTAAGTTGGGAATCTAGGAAGTTCAAATTGAAGAAATTTATTAGAAATAAGATCTAGAACATGCCACATGTAGGAAATTCGGAAATTCATTTTTCTGTTTACTAAGGAAATGAGGTTGTCCATGATTTTGATGTTACAAATATTCCTTGATGGTTGACGACCTTGACTTAACTGATTAGTGACAGTGGTCTTTGCTAAGAAGGGTTTGGTCGCTTTTAGGCTTGAATTACTTCGTTTCCCAGTTACCCTGAAAGAAGATATAACGTGGAAAACTGTTGGTGTTCTTAAAATCATTCACTAATTACGAATTAAGTTATTTCTTGAATAGTTTTAGTAACAATAATCTGTACCCTTGACACGTGATAACGAGAACGAGAACCTAAATTCAAGCAATCAACTTCAAATTTATCCAATTGCAGACGATGCTTACATAACTGTTGCCATGACGACTGCTGCAGTCGTCAATCCGTCATACTTTTGAAAACTAAAATTGTACTCCTTTTTTATTTTTACGTTAATATGCCACAAGAATTTTGTATTTACAAATGTTATTCTTGCAGCACATTTCAGGTAGTTCAAGAATCCTTGTAGCCTATATGCCTATATTTTCAGAGTCCTGAATGTGTTTTACTTTTGTTGTGAAATCTCCTTTATCTATGTTAGGTTCATATTGTTAAAAAGAGTAGCAAGAAATGGGCCTGCAAGATGTGTGGAGAAAAACAGACTATCATCAAGGTATTAAAAATGTAAACAATGTAGAAACAATTGAGAAACTGAGTTCAGGTTTTTACAGGTTTTTGGACAGGGATCAGCAAAGGATTGTCGAGAGCATGTACAGAAACTAAATTTAATGAAAGGGATGTCAGTAGAACCTGTAGAAAGTGAGAAAACTGAAACTGTTAACCAAAACCAAGAAAATGAATCTGTTCATAACAAACGAAAATCGTGTGAGGAATACTCTGGTATGTAATTTTTTAATGTGTAGCAGCACTTTTTAATCTAACAATTACATTTTTCTATTATTAGATGAGGATGATCAAAGAAATGTGGTTGAATCAGAATCTCAAGTAAGGGTCCCCTCAGTTAAAATATCGAAATGGTCTTGTTTTCTTGATTCAGACTCGGATGTTAATTGATGTTACAATAACATAATGGCTCACATAAATTGTACAAATTATCAGAAGAAAATTGTATTTTTTCACCACCAGAAATTTTTTAATAATAAACCAATCAAACCTTATTTATATAGCCGTTTCAGCATGCTTAACACGCAAAACAACCGGGACCGACGTACAAGGAACACTTCCCAGTTCGGTTATGACAGCTGTAACAAGATCGCCTGGCGTCACGTCATAAGTCAAGTTAAGAAGAGAAAGTTGGGGTAATTCCCTCCAATTGGCGATAGAGTGAACGAACGGTTTTCCTTTGACCGCCGCAACAAGGTCATCTGGGTCACCTGTCAAGAGACAACGATTACTCGAATTCTGAGGAAGAAAAGTTAATATTTAATTAGGTACCTAGCTCGTTGAATACAAACGAATCGGTTTGGACGCGTTCGCAAAACTTGTGAGTCTCACAACAGACCAACACTGGCACGTTGTGGGCTTTAGCAACAAGGGCCACTTGGGATGAGCCAACGCGTGACATAACGTTACCATTCGCCAACAAAGCGTGAGCTCCCAACAAAACTTTCGTTACCTAATAATAAGCGCAATACATGCGATAGTTGTAGGTATCGACGATGTAAATTGATTGGTACAAACCTCTGGCATGATGTAAGAGGCTCCCGAGATGAGCATGTAAACTGAAGGGATTTTAGCAGCTACAAGTCGCCGAAGAAGTTGAAGACCTTCTGATCTTGGGCTACTGTCTAGCACAACAACTCGAAACTTCTTGTTATCCTCGTTGAATGCTTTCAGCAAAATTTGCAGCAGCAGCGATGAGTATCCGTATGTCAGAATGACATCACCGGAAGCAATTTTTTTGCTGGCTTCTTGACAGATCGCCTTCCCTGCTAATTCGACGTTTTCTATTGAACGAGAGAAATACGCAGATTAAGGAAGTAATTTTACCAATATATTTCGGAATCCATCTGTAGTACCTTGGATATATTTGTCAATTTGTTCATGAAGATATTGTTTTGCTTGAACATCGCTGTACTCGGAAGGGATGTTGGTGATGTGTCTCTTTAGAAAACGTATGACGTTCCCCATGGAGACCGATATAGGCCGACATTGTTTCAAAAAGTTAATGCAAGGTTTCAGACTATTTTCTAGGTCTCGTGATAGCTCCTTGTGCTCTGGTGTAGAATAATCAGAGATAACCTTCTTGAAGGCCTCCAGTAAAGCTACAGCTCTGGCATTGCTACCACAAATGATACCACTTGCATACTGCAAACCAAGTTTAATTACAGCAGGATGAATATTGCCTATTAAAAATGTTACTCAGTGAAACAAATGAGGAATAATTTATTAAAACTTTTACTTTGATTTATGGATAAATCTTTTGTGAGTAGCCCAATTCTTCTTTCTTGTTGATGAAGATGGGAAAATAACTGAATTTTTCTTTCAGCAGGAGGAAGCTGTGGAACCTTTAATTTAATTCACAATATATGTTAGTAAATAGACAGTCTCTAATGATAATTATTACCCACCTTTTGGGTTACACATTTTCTGACCAGTCTCTTCTCCACACTGGGTCTGTCAGCTTGAATCTGATCAGGAATTCTCTTTGCTTGTGCAGCTTTAGGTGCTGCAGATTGCTTTGCTTCTGGTGCAGCGGGTGCTGCTTTAGCAGCCCTCTGAGCTTCCTGCTTTTGACGCCTCTCTGCCTTAAGTTCTGCTTTTGATTTTCCAGTTTCATCTGCCTTAGCAGGATTACCTACGAAAATGTCAAACTTGAAAACAATGCCAATAACCATACTTTTTAAAACATACTAATTTCCTTGAAGGTTTGAGGTGGTTCTGAAACTACCGTTACTGGTACAGGAACAGAAGGAGTAGGAGTAGTAGCTTTAACTGCTGGTTGAGATTTCTTAGCAGCCTTTTCTGCTTTCTTGGCCTTTCTCTCTGCCAAAATTTCTTCCTTTGTTTTCTCTTGCCCTTTTTTCCCTGCTTCCATTCTTTCCAGTTATATTAAAAAACAGAAACGATTTTTAAATTGCCAATATTAAACACACTCTTGTTATCACGTATTGCTTGAACGTGAAAATTATTGAAGAACTCGTGAAAATAACAAACTGATGTGAGCCATATGAGGATTGCCAAGCAGACGAACCAACAAAAGTTTAATTAAATCGATTAATCGATTAGTTATGAATTTTTGTTTCTGTAATGTAAAACTGATAAATAAAGATAGGCCTAATATAGAAAAATAATACACCTAAATTTTTTTAGCAAACTGTACCTTCTCGTTCAGATTTGCACAATTACAGAAACCGGATTTCTGCAAGGAGAGAACTGACAGAGTCAACTGACGCAATCTAATGAAATACAGCCCAAATTTTGCTAACATTTTAAGAAAAATATAGTTTTTTAAATGAAAAAATCAAACTACTGATAAATGGTAAAATCATTTTTGTTTTTACGATTTTCGCCTTGCGTGGTCACTCCTCACTCGGCGGAATTCGGACTGGCTGCTCGCTGTTGTTTACGTAAACTAAATGTTGATATGACAACGTTGAATAGCTTCTAGAACCTCCATTTTCTTTTACGCGAGTCCAGCAGCAGTAAACTGCGTTTTTATTGACGCGTAATTGAAACCGTCTTTACGTCGTTCTTGTAATTTTTTGCAGGTATAAATTTGGTTGATTCTGTGAAAAAAAAAACTGTGTTTACATGTGAAATTCTTCTATAGGAAATCTCAAAGGTTTATCACCATGGATGAAGATATTGATGCCTTGTTGGAGGCCGCATTTGATAAGAAAGGGGTAAGTGAAAGCGTGATGTGGGTTTGTCCAGATTAAATGTTAGTGTTGTAAATATGTATGAATTAGAAACACTGGAATAGGTTGGGAAATGTAAAAATTCCTCATTTTATTCCTCATGTAGAGCCATGTAAATTCGCGTGCTGCGTTGTTTTCTCTTCAACATCTTGCCCAGGTAGGGTATCTTAAACTGAAAACCGGGCATTCTAGCGTCATTTGATGACTTGTTGAGAAGGATGCTCTGTTGAAATATATCTTCAATGCCTCCCTCTCTTTAAGTCCCACGCAATTCACAAAAATGAAGGTTCCCTTTTTTCTGTCGTCTTAGGACCCAGCCTCTGTTGGAGGAGAGAGCCAACACCCACTGATCTGGAATTGTGGAGGCATATATATTTTTTATTACTTTGAATCTTTCCAGGTCCCTTTTTCTGCCTTCGCTCTCCAAATTCAAATCCAAGTGCATATCAACTTTGAGTTGTGCTATGCGAGCCAACATTTAAGAGCAAGTTCTGTCATTGGAACTTCTAATAGGTTTATGGTTAAAGAAATGTTTTTACTAGGGATATCATAAGAGTGGGTTTTTGTTTCTCGTTTGAAAGATTTGTTGCAGATTGCTTAAGGCGAATGGAATGTGGTTCTGGTTAGGGCAAGGTAAGTTTTAGGTAAACTTCGATGGGGACATCCTGTGTACAATCTGCGCTTTCGTCTGCACGAGTCGTTTCATCGTAGCTAATTGTAACATCGATTTAATCTTTGTTTATTTTTTCTTTTACCCTTCTTTTGTCCTTCTTACCCAATTGCCATTCCCTTACTTTCCATTGGCCTGATTCATCACGTTCTGCTGTGTACTCCAGGGCGAAGCTGAGGGGAAAGTCAACGGAGACGCTGCCCACCGAGTGAATGGGTAGGAAAATTAGTTTTTCTCTTTCCGTTTAAATATTTAATATTGACGTTTTTTTATTTATTTTAGAAGCGACGCCAAAGAAAAGAAATCAGATAAGGAGCGCGACAAAGATAAGGACCGAGAAAAAGATAAGGACCGCGACAAGGACAGGGAAAGGGGTAAGGATCGTGAGAAAGACAAGGATGGAGGAAAGGAAAAAGACAGAGACCGCCGGTCAGGCCGTAGTGATCGACACAGAAGTCGCAGTAGAGATCGTAAAGATCGAGACCGCCGTAAAAGTCGCAGTCGTGACCGAGGTGGGCGTCGTTCTCGTAGTCCTCGTGATTCGCGCCGGAGATCTCGCAGTCCTCACCGCGATGGGCGGAAGCGATCACGCAGTCCGAAAGGAGGAAAAGATCGTGAAAGGAACCGTGGTCGTCGGTCTCCAACTCCGATTAAAAAACAATTGACCGAAATGACCGTTGAAGAGCGCGATGCCCGAACTGTGTTTTGTATGCAATTGTCCCAGCGGATCCGAGCCAGAGACTTGGAAGAATTCTTCTCTGCTGTTGGCAAGGTAACTAATTTAAATTCTGTAATTTTTCTGCGTTGTAGATTAACTTTAATGAATATTTTCAGGTTCGAGATGTGAGGTTGATTACTTGTAATAAGACACGCCGCTTTAAAGGACTTTGCTACGTTGAGTTTGCTGAACCGGAATCAGTTCCTTTGGTAAGTTGGTTTCGATTAAACAAGTGGAAACATTTTTAATTTCTTTTCCTTTAACATATCCTGTTACAGGCGATCGCATTGACAGGTCAAAGATTGTGCGGCGTACCAATCGTCGTTCAGCCAACTCAAGCAGAAAAGAACCGCCTGGCTGGAAGTAACATGCCTGCTATGAGCTCGTTTAACAAAGGTCCCAATGGTCCCATGCGCTTATACGTCGGATCTCTCCATTTCAATATCACTGAAGATATGTTACGCAGCATCTTCGAACCTTTCGGCAAAATTGAACACATGCAGCTCATGATTGATACGGAAACGGGCCGCTCGAAAGGATATGGTTTCATTACGGTAAAAAAGAAAAATTTATCAATTTTATGACGCAAATCTTTTAACATTTTTTCCTTGTTCTCCTGAAATTAGTTCCGAAATGCCGAAGATGCTAAAAAAGCAATGGAACAATTAAATGGATTCGAACTGGCTGGCCGACCTATGAAAATTAACCACGTGACGGAACACTTCACTGGAAACCACACATATTTGGACAGTGACGAGATGGATCGTGCTGGCATTGATTTAGGAGCTACCGGTCGGCTCCAGTTGATGGCAAAATTAGCTCAAGGCACAGGTTTGGAGATTCCAGCAGCTGCTCAGTCAGCGCTCAACCTGCAGGCGTCCATTCAAGCAGCTCAACAACAAGCTTTGCCTGTTGCCTCTGTCGCTCCACCCATTGCCACTCAATGTTTCATGCTCTCCAACATGTTTGATTCAAGTTCTGAGACGCATCCCTTGTGGCATCAGGTAATTCATCAAGAGCTTTCGACTAAGTTTCTTTTAGAGCGTAGTACTCATGCTGTTTTTCCTTAGGAAATTTGCGACGACGTGATGGACGAATGCAACAAACACGGTGGCGTACTTCACATTTATGTTGACAAGGCATCGCCCCAGGGTAACGTCTATGTCAAGTGTCCATCCGTGACTGTAGCTGTGAACGCTGTCAATGCTCTGCACGGACGCTGGTTTGCTGGCCGAATCATCACAGCAGCTTATGTCCCTCTAATTAACTATCATTCTTTGTTCCCCGACTCCATCACGGCCACGACGCCATTGAGAAAGTGAAGTCCATCAAAAGCTTTATAACTCTTGCGTCAGTCGTCTCCGTTGCCCATCAACAGTTATTGCGCTCGTGTACAGACCTATTCATTTCCATTTTGACCCAATAGACACTCGCATCCCACTTGTGTCTTAGAGGATATCCCATTCGCCTCAACTATTTTTGCATTAAAAGATCGCCAGGGTTGAAGAGGGAAAATTTATTAACTGGGTTTCTCATATGGATGTAATCAGAATTGAGTATGCCGATGATTTGTCGTTCATTAATACACCCGACTTTTTTCTCTTTGACTACACGATTTTTTTTTTTTATTATTAAGTTCTCATTGACGTTGCCAGACGAAATTTTAGATACAAATAAATTAATAAGGAATAAAACGTAATTAAAAGCCACCTATTATCTCTGCCTTTCTCAATAGTTAATTAGTAAACCACAGTTCAACAATTAGTAACTATGAAATGTGAAAATATTTTCAGATCTTGGAATCACACGTGGTTACTAAATGCTAATTAGGACTAGTGCTGTCGTCTGCTGCCGAAATCTCATTTAGTTTTTGTCCAAGTTCAGAGCAGAAGTCCTAGGGGATCTCGGTGGCTCATTTTCGATTTTTAAATCGTCGAATTCTGAATAACTTATACGAAATTTCTAAATTAAGTGAACCCGTGATACAACCGTGATACAAAAAATATCCAAATATACGTACTCTTCGACAGCTTGAAACAATGTGTGTCGAGTAAAACCACGTGGTTCAGTGAATATAGTTTCAGTCGTTAACACTTCAATTCTCGGCATCGATCGTGTTCTAAACTTCTCATTTCAGTGTTAAATAATGTTGTTCGCCCAATCAGACTGACTGACTCGTTGATATCCGATATTGTAGTATCTGGTTGGCAAAAAGTTTGCTTGAGAGAAACTTGAACTAGAAAGAATTTGTCACGCTCCTACAGCCATTGGAATACTGTTGGATGACGAAATCTTGTTACGTCGATAGCCTCCTTCCTTCCTCGACGTCGATTCCACTAGATCGCCTTGTCCAATTTCCCGGCCAAATCAGGTAAGAACGATGGAAACTCGTCTCCTAAGTAGTCCAATTTACCCAGCTTAGTTAATGGGCGTAATATTGGTTGATTCATGTGTGTGTAGTATTGTGTTGACAACAAAGTTGACCCTGCCCGTTGATCCGTCTTTCTACTATCGATCATCTTTGTTATCGAATGCGATGATGTGTATGCAAACAAGGTCTCTGAGTGGTGAAGGAGATATATAACAAGAACGACGATAAGGGGGGAGGTAGAAAAGTGGAAGCTGTTAGAGAGAGAGGTAGTAGGTGACTTTAGGTTTTAGGCCATCAAACTTCAATAACGCGTAGAGAGAGTATAGTCTCTCGAAACAAGGAGGAGGTTGCAGAGGTCCTTTGATTCTTGCAACTTAGCAGAGATCAAAGACCATCATCACACAGCCATATGCTCTTTGACCAATAAGGTATTGGATGCCGCATCACTTATCACGAGTACCCGGGGAAGCACAGACAAGACCTGGTCTACATATAATACATCGTCATATACCCGTCTATGTATAGCCCGTTAATATTGAGGCCTCTTTTTTCTTTTAAAAACGACTTATTTGGCTCGCTGACGTCACCATCTCCCCACATTTTAGACATTTTCCTTTTATTGTCGGGTCGAAATGAATCTTTTGTGTCAAAGGCGAGTTTACCACGCGAACCAAAACAACCGTCAAAGCCAAAGTTGGAATCGTTGCCGAAAGATATTTGGCGTTCTGCAAAGGAAAAGTCCTTTTCCTGTTCATTCCTGAATAAAACTCTCTGTTATCTGTCCTCCTTTACCTTTAAATATCGGTGACAAGTGTGTTTACTCGGCCGTTCGTTCTCGTTCGTTATTGACACACAGACTGTATTGATATTGAAGAATGCCGGCCCTCCAACAAAGCTCCCAGATTGAATGTAAACCTCCCCCCTCGTCGGTCCAAAGACGATGATGTTGCCTCGTTTCATAGAATTCCGCTTTAGAAATTTCAGTTCTTGTCAATACAGCGGTCTGGGGGAAAGAAGAAGAAGAAAGCTATATCGCAGGATGGTTCAACTAGTGTGCCTATGGGAAAACAAATATTGTCGATGCATCAATTCGGCAAAGACTTGGTGGGTATCATTGTCGTCAAGGAGATATGGTCGTCTATCACTCGTCTCGCTCGTGTGCTCTCGACGACGACTCCCGTCGTGAGTGGCAGCAGCCTCGGCTAATGAAAACCGACGAAACTGCTGAACGATTGGGCGACTTGAGTTGACTTGTCAGCCGGGGTTCGCAAGGTGATTGCCAGATGATGATGTTTGTGCGTGTGTGTGTGCTTCTTCTTCTATCTTCACCTGTTGTCATGTGGATTTGATTGGCAAAAGAGGGCGCTGTCATATCATCCGTGGAGCCAATTAGCGTCGGAGCGGAGAACGGCGCATTTGTTTTCGACAGCTCGTCGCATATATCACCCGCGAATATAAAGAACTCGTCACTATATACACACAAACCCGATTCTCCCGAACTGTGCTCATGGGGAGTATAGTAGTAGTAGTTATAAGTAGGCATCTCTTTTAAATCGTCGCGAGACATTCACTTTGACGTATAGAATCTGGGAACGCCAGGCACCAACACTCGTCGTCGTCGTCGTTTTGTTGTCTTTTCTTTTCTCTCCTCTAAGCCATTTTCTCCTTTTTAACCGGCAAAGGGGAAAGAGACCTTTATAAGGTACGTGTGACAAGAGAAGAAGAGGAAACGAAAGGCACTGTCTGTTATTGCTTTTGGCTCTTTTGACTCGGCGCTCTTAGCTGTTCGCTTCGTCGCACACGGATGCGCTCAACTACTTAATGTGAGGCGAGAGGAATATCAAGTTGGTGGCGAAATCAAAAAAAAAAAGAAGAAGAGGGGCCCAACAAAGTTGGAATCGATATTACTACGTAACCCACTCATTTTTCTCTCTGTGTGTATACTGCTGTACACTATACTACTCGGCTTGTCGGCTGTGTGTGTACGTTCCGGGTTTATTTGAATTCTTAATATTTATTGCGTGATCCGCATATCTTTCCTTTTATATTTGTTTATTTCCCGGGAAATGTTTTCCCAGTTCTCGAACGGTAATTGAAAAAATGTTTCCTTACCATCTTACTTATTGTATCGCTCTTTACTTTTAAAAAACAAGCGAGAAAGAGAAGAAGCAAATTCGACTCGTTTTTTCGCCTTTGATTCATTTTGACTTTTGATCTTTTCCCGCCGCTATTATTCACGTCGGATATAAAGAGATGATTAAAAAAAAAAAGAGGCGAGCTTGGGACAAGAAGCAAAATCTAAAACGTAAAATGGTTGGATAAGATTGCTTGGCAGCGGGAGGGGGTTTTTGATAGTCTGCGAGATTTTCAACCTGGGTGAAACTATGATATGTGTGTGTGTGTGTGTTTGCGTGCGTGTGTCCGTTACAAGTGGATTGGAGCGAATCAATACTTTGGCCGTCGGAGAGAGAGAGAGAGAGATTGGATAGAAAGCGGAACTGGAAAGTAAAGTGAATATCAGCGAGTGCATAGATGGACGTTCAAAAAAGAAAAAGGGATGGAGGAGGGAGTAGGGAGAGCGGATGCACAAGTGCACACACGCAGGAGACGAGAGGAGAGCGGCTGCATAGTAATGAGACAAGGTGGAACACGCTGAAAGATTTTAACTGAGCCTGATCAAACGAAGAGCCCTAGTACGTAGTCTAGATGTATCATCTATATATCTAAAGACTCTCTCTCTCTCGCTTCGTATAGATCAATGTAATTGCGTTTTCTCTGTGTGTGTGATTCGATTTCCCGGGTATAGGATTTTGGGTTACTCGCCAGACTCCATTTTGAGGCCTTTTGTCTATTCATTTCAACGTTTTTATTGTGTAGACTTTTGTGTAGGGGAAGATTGAGAGAACTGATCGTTGGTCAATTTCCTTCTCTCTCATTGTCTTCGCCCACAAAGGTGAGCTGTTTAAACCCAAAAAAAAAAAACAAACAAAAAATTGAGTCGAGAAATGAATTTTGCCATTTCAAATTCTTATTTTTTGTCATCTTCTTCTTCTTTTTTCTCTCTTTCATTTGCAATTCATTTCCACACACTTTTAATAAAGATAATTATATAGAAACAACGAAACGAACATCATTCGGTTGGGCCTGTGATTGATGATGATGTCATGACGATGACGTTATAGTGCCATCTACACACAATTTGAAAGGGAGGGGCTTATACAAAACTTTTCTCCCTTCCATCTTTTTCTTTTTTTTTTATCTTTTTTTATATATATACTTAAAGTATACAGCCGAAGCATTATTTCAAGGGAAAAAGGGCATGGGGGAATAATATATAATAGTAGAGAACACATTCCCGTACCACCAGAAACGGACATGGAAGGAATTGAAAAATCCGATTGAATTGGGAATCAAAAACTGCGCGCCGGGGATGTCGAGACGAGATGGGGACGATCATGATGATGTTGTAGTATTACGGTGTATAGAAATGTCTACTTTGGTTAGAGTAGAGTATATTATATATGCATACGACGACTATGCGACTAGTTGACTATGATCTGATCACACGTGGGAGCATATCGAGAGGGTGTACAAGGGATGATGGGGGCACAATGGGACATGAATATGTACATGAATACACCCATCACATAGACAAAAACAACATTCCGGCTATATGCTGTAATACGAACGGTATATAATATGGTATTGTTATTATTGTTATTACTGGGTATAGCAGCGTATAATATGATATTGATTACAGGAAACTGTGTAGAGACAAACACGTATTGATAAATAAAGCTCATTGCAGAACTTTGGGGGTTAGGGAGGGTTCGAATTTTTCTTGAAAAGAATTTGCGGGTTGTACAGAGTTACGCAATAGAGTTTGGATGATATTTACATGCGTGGAAAGTTTCCCTCTCAATTGATGGGCTATTGATTTTTTTCTGCCGTCGGGTGACCGTACCCAAATTTAACTTTGAATTTTCCATTTTAAATCGATTTTGATACAACGTTTTCTATGACACTATAGTACATTCTGCGTACCGAAAAATGATCATGAATTTGTAGTATATAGCATAGCCCATCATTTGAAGCGCTCTATCCTATATTACATAGCCGAGTTGTACGTACGTATTCAATTTTGAAAAAATAGAAACGAAATAAAAACGCGCCGCGATTATGGAAGCATGTCGATACCTTTTCTCTCTCTCTCTCGGTGATCGGGGAAATACATTTTCGGGATTTAATATAATATCAGTCAATCATTTTGCACAATTTCAACAATGTTATGAGTTCAAAGACTAGATTTTGGGGGTTCTTGGGATAGAATATTTTGGTTTGATATTGACAAAAACACAACAGAGTGGGGAGGGGGGAGCCCGAAAAAATGATTGGAATTTTAGGTCATGTGAAGATCGCCTCTCAGAATGCGCATAAATGTCTTTTTGAATTGCTGGTTGGCCAGGGCGTAGCAGAAGGGGTTCATGGGGCTGTTGGCGTAGCACAGGAAGTAGGAGAACATGTAGAGGTGGCTGTTGGTGCACGGCGGCTTGGCACAGAAGCCCTCGACCAGCGCCAGGATGTGGTACGGCGTCCAGCAGGCCACGAAGGCCCCCAGAATGAAGGAGATGGTCCGCAAAGCTTTGCGAGCCCGGTTCTCCGATTTGGACTTTTGACGCTCTTCGCCGGCGCCGGCCGCCTTTTTCCGCCGGCCCTTGATGCGCTTGCCGATGGAACGGACCAAATCCGCTTTGGTGGCCGTCGACGTCTTGGTAGCCGTGGCGGTGGTGCTGACGTCGGCCGGCGAGGCCGTTGACGTCACCGTCTCCGTGGTCGCCACCACCGAATCCTTGACGATCCCGTCCATCGATTGTTGCTGTTTTGGCTGTTGCTGCGACGGCGGCCGGCCATTTGTTTTCAACGGTGCGACTCCGCTGGTGCCCGTTCCGCTGCTGGAACCGAACGAATTGTCGTCGTTGGCTCCGTTGGAGCTGGGTGTCGGAGCGAAAGTGACGCTGGGGACTGGTGCCGGTTTGGTTGGCGGTGGCTGGTGCAATGCCAAAGGCAAGCCCAGCGAATCGGTCGAATTGGCCATCGACTCGTGAACGGCCATCAGACTTGAACCGTGGGTCGTTTCGATCCTGGGCGAAGCCACGACAACGGAACTTTCGTCCAAGTAGCAAAGTTCAGCCGTGTCCATATTTTCGACGGCATCCTGTTGCCCAGTTGGCTGACTAATTGTGGCGATGGGCGGCGGAATAGTTTCAATCGGCGGGAACATGTCGGCGTTGTTGCATTCCAGTTCGATCTCTACCGTTTCTTGGGATCGCGGAGGTGGCGGCGGTAACATGAGATCCGTCGGTGAGCCGGACCGGCCCGGCATTTTGTTGCCCGTCGCTAAAGACATTTCCGGAATGCGCGGAAGAGTCTCGCTCGTTGGCGTTTTGACGCGACTGGATGGCGGGGGTGGGTCCAGTCGCGGAATGGCCACAGTCGAAGCGATGGAAGCCGTTCCGGCCGCCATGACCGGAAGGGTTTGAGTTGGTTTTTTGGCGGCCGCCGTGGCCGTGACCTGCGATGATTGTTCATCGTCGGAGTCGAAGGCCGGCGAAGACGAACGCTCCATCTCTGTCACCTGTTGTTGTCCGCCTTTATTAGTTGTTGGCTGTTGTTGTTTGTTTGTCGTGAAACTGGTCGTCTCTATTTTGGCTCCAGACGGCCGCCGCTGTTGTTGTTGTTGTTGTTGATTCTTGTTGTTGTTTGTCGGCCCAGCCGAGGCTCCATTTACCGCTTCTTTGGAATTGCCTTTGTTACCCGATCCTGATGCGACGTTGTTGACCTTTGACAGGACGGCGTTGGTCGGATTGTTGTTGCTATTGACCGCCGGAGTCGGCATGTTGTTGGCCGCAGCGGCAGATGTTGTTGTTGTCGCGTTGATGGTGGTGGCGGCTGCCGGAGCGATCTTTGAAGCGTTGGACGAAACTGTCGACGCGGAAGTGGTGACAGGTTTGGCGGCGGTTTGTCCAGCAGCCGGTGGTTTGGCTGTTCCGGTGGTAGCGGCCGCCATTCCGGCCATTCCGCCGACCGACAGGGCCACCATGGACTGCATCTTCTTGTGTTTGGCCTCTGATTTCTTCTGCATGTCGTAGGCCGTCTTGTAGATGCCGCCGTAGAGAATGAAGAGGACGACGAGGGTGATCCAATAGTAGCCGATAATCAGGGCCGTGTTGAAGACGGGGTCCTTTAGGAATTGGACGGTGCACTCGCCGGGACCCAAGTCCCTGAAGCCGATAAAGTGCTCCCATCCGAAGATGGAGATGAAGAAGAGCAGGGCCGGAATGATCCACGTGATGGCCACCATCCAGAGGAGTTTGCTCTTGGTGCGCCACGCCCGGTACTGGGCGGCGATTTTGACGGAGCAGAACCGGTCGATGGTGATGAGGAGGACCGTGTACTGGGAGACGAGGCAGACGGTGTAGTCGACGGAGAGCCACAAGTCGCAAAGGATGGGACCCAGGTCCCAGTAGCCCATGATGACGTAAACGGTGTAGAACGGCATGGAGACGGTGCCGATGAGGACGTCGGTGGCGGCCAATGAGGCGATAAAGTAGTTGCTCGGCTGGCGGATCGTCCTCTCGACGATGAAGGCCAACAACACCAGGATGTTGCCGCCAACTGTCAGGACGATGCAGATGCCCAGGCAGATGATGATGCAAATGCTTTGCCACATCTCGAACGGCATCGGTACCGCCCCCGACACGGGCCCGACGGGTGCCGACGAGCCATTGCGACATCCCAGTGACAGGATCCAGGAGCCATCGGTCCCGTTCCAGTCCAGGTGACTGGTGTTGGTGGAATTGATGATGTCGCTGCAGAAGGGAAGCGTCAGGTTATTATTGGCGTCGGAGCTGTTGAACTGTGATATGCTCTTGTTGTAGAGGTCGTAAAGGGTTTCACTCCAGTCGGGTCCGCCGCCGCCGGATATCCGCCCTCCTCCTCCTCCGCGATCTTCCGGCGGATCCTTGCCGCCGATTCCGGCATGGAGCGTCGGCTGCTGTGACGTGCCGTTGATTCCGAACAACTCGTTGCATTCGCTCTGGTCCTCGGCCAGCAATCCGCCTTCCTTGCATTGGCGCTCCTTGATCCGCCTCTGTTTCCTGTTGTGTAATAATATCAAGAAAAACAAATAAAATTTCAGATCGCGTTAGTGCATAGTTGTCGGCACATGTCATCTACATCCTTTCCGCGTCGTCTCCCAATTTGTGATTGTGATTTCCACTTTCCATCAGTTTCCAGCTGACGGTTCGAGCGAGGGGGGAATATAAGCACAACACCCTGACAGCAGACACTGGACACACAACACAATTCAACCGTGTAGAGTGTCACAGACAAGCGCAGAGAGAGAGATCAAGTGAAGAAAGGTCGAAAGTGACACGGTTCAACCGAGTCCGCATAAAAATGAAATTTAAAATCAAAACTTTGGCTCGGGAGATTAGTTGAAGGCAATCAAGAAAAAGTAGATTGCAGATTTATAGAGAAATGGCGGGAAGAACTGAGAGTTGTATTTGTTTTTACTCTACTCCTTTTGTGAGAAAATATCCAAATTGTTTTATTTTTATTTTTTTTCGAATCTTTTGTCATCTCGGTTCTCTCAAGACGCCCAGGTGCCGCTCTTATTTTGTTGGCGGGAGCCAAGAAAGTGCTGCCTGTTTACACCCTGAGTGCTCGCCCATAGCAACGGCCGACACTTGGGTGTAGTTGCACCCATGTATACTACTACACCTTTTTATATTTGGACTCCCCTTTTCAGTTTTTGATTCCCCGATGTCGATATTCCAGCTCGAATGTATTTTCATCTTTAGAAGGGGAAATATTAGATAGCTTCTGCTGGAGAGAGAAAAGGACATTGAGCTGCTGACTCGTTAGTTAGTCTCAAAAGGAGCCACTCAGACTCGCTCTCTCTCTCTCCGCACAAACTCTTTCATCTAATTACATGAGTGTGTCTGCTGTGTAAAAGAGAAAAGTGAGAGGATCAACATCATAATCGTCCCGACGAAATGGTACCGGGGCTAATTGCAACTGTTGTTACAACCGAAGCATCCGAGAAAGGTTCTTGACTGTTTTCCCGGATTAGATTGTTCTGTTTTATTTTCTTACAGTTGAGAATGTTGTACACAGATATATAAAGTTGAATCAAGTGTGTCGCCGTCTGCGCTCAAATCAATATCATCGTGCACAGGCAGCCAGGCTGTTAACAGGGTGACATTTTTTGGAGCTTGAAAAAATAGATTTCCGATTAAATCTTTTTTTCTAAATTAAAAAAATAAATGGGTGGGTGGGATATATCAGGGGGGAAAGGAAGGTTGAAGGAACGATTGAATCTGATTTTGATAATCGTTTCCTCCAGGTTGCATTTTCTTCCATCCCGTTTGGCGCCCATAATCGACTCTGATGAAAACTTTACGGCCCGTGTGTGTGTGTGACTGTCGGCTCGAGGGATTGGATACACACAAACGTGTGACGGTATCGATCGTGTCAACGATGCCGTTCCCCCACCCCCCTTCGGCCGGTTGCCGCGTGAATTATTACACGCAAACGCCGGACATTTGACTGGGCTCGGAACTCTTGTTTCCTTCTTTCTCTTTCTCTCTGTCGTCATCGATGGGGAATCGAATACTTTTCCTGACTTGAGATGATGAAATTGTCCTTCGACGACAAAAGTTTTGTCTCTGACGTTTAGATGCGCATCAGTGGGCCGTCCGACATCCGACTATCAGATGTTGAAAAGAGAAAAGAGTTTCATTTGAATGAAAAGGGCTGCTGGCGGAATGAATGCCACATCCACGATATCCTTCCTTCCTTCCTTCCTTATTTTGTGATTTTGACTTTGCTTTCCTGGGCGCTCCACATATATTCGAATGGTGCGCCAGCCAGACACACAATGGACGTGCAGCGAAAGCTCTTTTTTTTTTCCCAACAGACTCACAGTCCTTCGTCGATGTTCTTTTTCTTTTTCTTCTTCTTCTTCTCGTTCTCATTCTCCTTTTTCGGTGGGTTGAGGGGTTTTTTGGACGTCCAAGACTCTTTTCTTTCCTTCCTTCTTCTTTTTTTATTTCTCTTTCTTGGAAATATATACTGTCGACTTGGAATAATTGAAAAATGATTGGATTTGCCCCGCGTTGTTCGCAATCGGATCGGATGGGTCGGCTGCTGGAAAAAAGTTTCCAAGGGCCAAAGAAGAAGAAGAAGAAGAAAAAAAGAGTTCTATATTGAATGGAATTGAAATTATTTCCAAGGAAATGTTCAATGCATTCTTCTTCTTCTTGCCGGAAGAGAAACCAAACATACGACGTTACCAGACGAGGTTTTGCACGTTGGTCTTCTTCTTCCGCCGTAATAATAATAAAATAATACCTGCCGAAAACAGATCGAAATCTATCGGCCAACCAATTGGGGGCATTGAGGCGTTGATAGAAGACGGTGGGTGATATGAAATGGGAGGTTGACGTTTCAGCCCTTTTTTTGGCGAGAAATTTCCAATCAATATCGACCCCCTCCGCCTCAAAGGCCCTCTAGATTATTAGCCAACATTGACATTCCTGCCCTTCTGGTACACTTGAGGTTACATGTCTTCGCCAACCGCCTCGTAGGCCCCTGCCTTGAGGCACCTCTTTAAAAAGAAAAAAAGAAAAAAAAAGGTTTCTTGTTGGTTTTAAAAGGGAAAATAAATCCATCGAGTGATTGGAAATGGCCAAAAGTGAACGGCCGCAAAGCCGTGGAGAACGGTTATTTTCGGGAAAAAGGGGCATTATTATAAAGTTGTGAGAGCTCAAGGAGGGGAGTCCTTACCAAAAGGGATCGAAATAAACAACGGCAACTTGCCTTTCTTGACCTAATAATAATAATGAGCTTTTGGGCTGCATAGACAACCGGAGCAGCCCGGAGCAGCGCAACTGGGCGAGAATATATAGACATAAAGAACGGGCGGGGCGATATATATATTGGGCCTCGGCTTTTCTTTGAAGTACACCAAGACACACACACACAGAGTTGAGCAACAAATTGTAAATGAGACTGTTCAAATAATTGCATTGCAAAATAAAAGACAAGCGGCCCCCTTTTTTATGGTGGCAGGTTGGAAGGGGGGGCTCAGCATTTTCGTTTGACATACGGTGGGCTGTGTGCTCTCCTACTCTCTCTTTGAACTCTGTATAGCAGCCGAATTGTTTGGCCAGGCCCGTTGGATCGAGAGAGTTCGATAAACTCGTATTGCACCAGCAAGTTTAATAGATTGTATCGGTCCCCCCCCTTTGGCGCCCAATGTCGCTGGCCGCCCACTTCCTGTTCCGCTCGGCGTCCTTCAAACTTTTTTTTTCCCTGTCGTCGCCCCCCACTCCGTGCAGAGAAGAAGAAGATCTCAACTTTCCTATATCACTCGGACGCCCCCCCCCCCCACCATCTCATATAAATATACATACATGCGTACGTATAAGTGATGTTGAGCGCTGCTGCTGCAACAAACGGGGCGGCTGCGCCATAGTCAAGTATTCCATTTCCCAGTAGGATAGCCTCAGCGGGCGGGATACATCACTATACACATCAGCCCAGTCGTCGTGAATCCATTGTAACTGCTACACACACACACACCCACCCACCCACCCCTCACGTCTGTGTATCGAATGTCGTCATCGACGCGGATATGCGACTGAAAGCAGCCGCCGCCGCTGCACAGCTCGCACACGACACACGTCAATGTGTCGGGAGGAGAGAAAAAAAAAGGGGGCGTGTGCATTCAAGAGGGTTTCCATCCAGCGCTGTCAGCCGGACTCTGTTAACGCGAGGGAAAATCTACTTGTCGCCTCGTTCCCGAGACACACGCGAATCTCTCTTCGATAGAGTCTCTGCGCTGCCTTTTTGGGCTTTGGTGAGACACACAAAGTTGTTGCTCCTCACTCAAAGCTCCTGCTGAGAGAGACGGATGCTGGCAGCAGTGTGTGTTGTCTTGGAGATGGCCATATTATTGGACTGGGCTTATGTGTTGTAGTAGGAGTAGGAGTTGCATGTGAGTTGGGCTCGGATCGAGTCGAATGGAGGCAACTTCTAGCCTAACCATCCGTGTAGCAATACTAATGGAATTCCTTGGCCGTTTCCAAGACTATTGCCGAGATGAATATGTCAGACGTGTAATAGCGCTGGTAGCAGTCTATTTCTAGAGCGCTCAACTCTGTTCAAGTGGCAGTTCAGCAGCCATTGGATACAACTATGCCAACTTGATTGGGAAAAGGAGGGAATTTAACTTTGTTGTCTTTTCATTTGACGGTGTTGCTGTTTTTTTGGTTATTTTGATATTCCACGTTTTGGGTGGCGACTGGCGAGAAGAAAAAGAAAAGTGACGCTAATTTATTTATTAGCGTCGGCATGCAAAATGGATAGGACGACGTTGGCAGCACCGGCGTTAGCTTTTTACTTTGATTATTCTAATTTCACCTCGACTCGCTTGTCTTTTTTGTTTCATACTCGACCCAGTTTGTTTTGGCTGTCCTTTTCTTGGGCAAACAAATTTGTATTTCTTTTGATGGCAAAGGAACGACGTGATTTATTGACTCTAAAAGAATTCCGCACACGTTTGTGTGTGTGTGCATAAAAGCCGGGCGTGCGAAGTTGTTCCAAGGGGCTGGAAGTGGGCGGTGGCGACGAAAGGAGGAAATGGTGACGAAGTTAACAGCTCAAAAAGAGAAGAAAAAGACAAAGAAAAGAGGGGGAAAACTGAAAGCAAGTCGCTCAGACTGGAGATGAAAGGCAATCGATGTGTGTAGGGCATTTCCACCCATCGCTTGACTTCACACAAGGAGCAGACCCCCACCCCGTAATAGTGACATCTACTGCATATATATACTACATATGTACACGTAGTGCAGGCCTATAAATATATACGCATTCCTTTTCCCGTTATCCTCCTGGACGGGAGCAGGAGTAGCAGGAGTAGTAGGAGTCGCCGCCCGTCTTTTTGGCTTTGGTTCGTGAAACAAACAGCAATCAAAGACTCGCCCTCCGCGCCTTTATATTCCGGCGGACGCTTTGGCATTGGTCAGGTCTGGGAGCGGCTCTATAGCCGAGCCGAGTAACGCCAGTCTCAACGTAATAATTGCAAGCACAAAAGCCGGGCACAATTACATGCACAGCAGCACTGCATAAGGAAGCACCACCACCGATGTGGTGGTAGTGGTACTGTTGCTGCTGCTGTTCCTGCATCAGAGAGATACTTAGATTGTTGAAAAAGAGTATTAAGTGTGTGTGTGTGTGGATGTGATGGCGGAACACGTTGGAAACATCAGGGAGGAGCCCGTGGGGGGAGTCGAGCTTTTCTCTTCTAGCTCTTTTATGAATGCAACCAGCAGCAAAGATCCTTCTCTACTCCAAACCCGCCCGTCCTTGTCGACAGTCAGCCGCAACGCAGTCTGGCCGCCAGCTCTTACGACTTGATTAGATCACGTGGGAGGCTATACACGACCGAAAAATACCTCCGCTTACACACACACACGCACGCACACACTCAAATGCGCCGGATGATGATGGTGGCGGCTGCACTTTATGGCGCAGCAGTCACAAACTGATTGCAGATGATCGAACTCGTTTGTAAAACAATGGCGAAATGAGTTTGCGATCCACCGACAGTCGTGGACGATCATGTCCGTTGCTTTTTTGCGCCATTTCCCGTCCGATGGGAAGAGACAACGTTCCATCACCCGGTAAATTTGGCCAAAGTTTTTATTATTTTCTTATTTTTTCTCCGAACCCCAGCGTCGATGTGGGGGGAGTGAGCTGTTGTGCTGTGCTCCCTAGCTCTGTTATGTTGTTTACGTAGTTCTATCTAGCGCTCCTCCTGCTGCTTGTCTATGCATGCATATTGATCGCTTGTTAAAACCCGGACGAAATTGGTTTACATATATAGACTCTGCTGCTGCTGCTGCTTCTGCTCCTATACTACTTTCTAGTCTTTTGCGAGCTATAACATACCCGACGAGAGAGTCCACAACTCACCTGGGCTTCTTATACACATATCCAACTGCCACTCAGTGCAACCTACTACTACTACTACTACTATTACTACTATATCCATCCATCTTGTATCGCATTAGATATATTGCTGTGTATCTTGTTTACCCACTTTGGATGGTTATCCAACTCTTTTTTCCTCGTTGGCTGTCGAGTGAGAGGTACACTAGATGTAACAAAACATGTGCGGCGGCGGCGGCCGGGTTCAGTTATTGTCAAAAAATAGAAAGGAAGGGAAGTACTTGGGCGCCAAGTCAATTCCATATTTGATACGGGAAAGAAGAAGAAAAATAAAGTTGCAAGTAGAAGAACATATCAAAATGGCAAGGACAACAAAAGAGAAGCAAAAAAGTTCCCTTTTTCTGTGGGCTCTTCTTCTTCCTTTTCTTCCGGGGGGAGGTTGAAAGTTGAAACGCAATCGACCGGCTCGCAAGGGGCTCGCAGCCCAGGGAGAAGAAAACATTCACGACGGCCAAAGTGCATTTGGATAGTCAAAAAATGTTACGCAGCAGAGTGTAGGCGTAAGTTTTATAAATTCTGTAATAGTCGTAGTGTATGCTAGGTTTAGTTTAGACCATCAGGACTTTTATTTTTAAAAAAGATCCTGACGCAACGGGACGGACAAATGACATGAGTCTCTGGATGGATGAAGGAAAGAGATCCGCTTTCCGACTGGAGAGACAAAGTGCATTCGACGGTCGGTTCAAACAATTCACGAGACAAAAGTTGTCCGCGACTACGTTTCGTTTGGCAGTAAACTGACCCTGCCTGCCGAACGTGCCGTTGATGATGAGGAAACGAGTTCAGCAGCACGGCAATCGAATCCCACCGACTCAAACTCAATCAAAGGAAGAATTGTGTGTCTATTCTTTAGCGTGACGCGCACATCAGTGAGGGCCGGAAGAAAAGACTTTGTGGGGGTCCGCCGTGTTGCAATTGGATAAGGGCGGGCGATTGAATGTCGCGCACGTCTGGTTTGTTTTTTCCTTCCCCCAACTGACGGCCCGGATCATTTTGCCTCTTTCGAGGAAGTTGTCGATAACCGGACTGTCAAGAATCCGGGCGAGGGACATGCGACTTGAATGAAAAGGTGAAATAATAATGAGGATCTCTTACTCTCGCAAGTGGCGGATCGGGTGGTTGTTGTTGGATGGGCGGCCGCTAATGCCGGACGACGACATCAGAGCCGACAGTGATGATGAGCTCCTTATCCACTCCATTGACGGGCGAGCGGTGTAGCAGTCGTAATAGTAGTCGCAACTCACAACAACCGGAAAAACCAACAACACTTGAGGAGGATCGTAGAATCCCTCCTTGGAGGGGGTCAAAACTAAAAACAAACTAATCTATCTTCACCTGGCCGATCGTCTTCCTCCTCCACCCCCGTGTTACGACGGAATCACGTCGTGATTGATCAAAAAAAGGAAAAGAAGAAGAAACCGGAAAGAGTCAAGCGGGCTGGCCCGAGTTCGCAACTGATATGATGGTTGATGGAGCTGTGCCGGCCAGCTTTTAAAAGCTTGCACGCTGTCCAAAAGGTGGGGGGGTTGGGCCAGCTCTCGACGACGACACTCACGAAGGGGAAATTCGGGCCGGTCTTGAGCGACGGCCAAAGATGGGGAGGGACGGCGCTTGTGAAGTGAGTGCGTTGAAGAGAGAGGTTGGCTGGGACTGGTTGCCATCCGACTACTAGATGATGAGAGAGCTGCGATATAGCGGCGGCAGAGCAACAGCATTGGCTTCACAGCACAGCACAGCTTGCGCATTCAACACACACACACCCAAAAAAAGAAGTGCCTTTTTATTTTCCCCCCTTTTCCTATCGGGAGGTGTGTGCGTCTGTTTCGCGCATGTCGTCCCGTTTTCATCACCGCCGCCCGTCGACGTCGACGTCCGCCCGGCAATATTCATCGCCAGTTCTCTCTTTCTCTGCCCAGATAGCAGCGCTGACTGGCTGACTGGCCCTGAGAGTTGAATTGATGGGCTTCAATGACTTTGCAATACCCGTTGGCAAATTTGGTTTCGGGATTTTTATATTTTATATTTTTTCCCGGAAGGAAGGAAGATTGAGCGGAGGAGGAAATCCTTGATACTTAGATATTTATATATCACTTTCTTTGTGTGAATTCATTTTTTTTTACCCACCTCATCATCATCCCCCTCCTCTATTTATATTTCAACCCCCCGCAGCGCTCTTTTGATTTCCAGTTGCGTCGGGAGCGTGAGTAAAGAGGCTGCAGCCGCAATGATCTCATCGCGTTCGATCAAACGGCCGTCGGCGCGACTAGGGACTGTAGGCGCTGCGGCTGGAAAACCTCCTAGTCTCAGCGGCGGAAGGAGCAGTCCGCCTCATATCTCGGCTATAAAGTAGAAGATATGACAGCTTAGTATATAGAGAAGGAGATGCGCCGTCTAAGTATTACGGTCCACACAGTTGTGAGCTCTTCTCGGGTTGTGTGTGTGTGCGTTGTGTGTCTAGCGTGGGCCAGGGAGAGAGACGGATGCCCTTTTTTTCTACTTCTTTCTATCTTTTTGTGTCCGGGCGACGAATGCGAATTTCCCACCACGTCTTTTTGAATCAATTTCTCTCATCTTCATAACTTACCTAATCCGCATCTATCGCGCATCCCGAGTCTATAGAGTCCTCCCCGCATTCACGGAGGGGGAATATTAATGGAGACATAGTAGTACTCCGCCGCGTGCCGTGCCGTCTTTCCAATCCGCATGGGATGCAAAAGTCATTGCCTGTATAGAGGAACGAGTCGTATAGAGGAGGAGGAGGAGCTCATCGGCTTTACCACTCGGACCCGGAATTGAACCTATTCGGTCGCCGGATCATTTTGTTCGGCGAAAGTTTTTGATTTCAAAATCAGCGGCAGTGCGGGTGGGCGGGCGGGTGGTAGATGAGAAAGGCGCGTAATTCTAAACGCATTGACAACGTTCATCCTCCTTTAATTTCACTGATGGATTTCTCTCCCTTCTCATTTGCGACGATCCTCATGACGGATTTCCTCCACGAACTTTTCAATTGACTTTTTTGTTGTTTCTTTTTCATTCCGGGAAAAGAAAAAAGGAAACTTTTTTGGGGATTTTCTTAATTGAAAATCAGAAAAAAAGGATATTATTATCAATAATGTGTAGCGGCCAGCTCACGGGACGGCTCACCTATTCACCTCCTATCCGCACTGATGGATGTGACAAAATAATGAACGACGTGAGCACACACACACACAAATATTAAAACATGCCGTCCGGTGCAGGATTGGCAGCCCCCAAAAAACCCGTTAGTTTTATTTTATTTTACTTTTTTTTTGGAAGCCGAGGTGCGCACACATACGCACAGCCTGGGCGATCGAGCGGCCACAAAACTGGGTGCGGTTGACAGGTCCGCAATAGCTTTAAAAATGAAACTAGGAGTCAATCCGCGCGCGCTTATTATTCCTTTTTATTTGAAAACGTGCTGGTGGCGACCCCCAACCATTTTACTTTTTTTGTTTCTGCTTCTTCTTTTTTTTTTTTTGGCGACGATGGCAGCCTTTTGAATCGAGCGCCCAGCCCAGGAAAATAAAAGAAAACCAAAAATGATGAAAAATCGTGTTATTTTCTGGGTTGTGGCGACGCCTGGGGAACGCTGATTATTGCCATCGTTTGTGTGTGTGTGTGTGTCCTCTTTAGAAAAGCGGAGAGGTGGGCGGCTGAAAAGTTGTCTTGATTTTCCTTCTTCACCACTTTGTGTTAATTTAAACGTTGGATTGGTTTTTTTGTTCGTTTCTTTTACTTCTTCCCTCGGCCGTAAATGATGATTTGTGAAACGTCGCATAATCAGGCCTTATATTCAAACAGGCTAAAGAGAGAGTCAAGTCAAAGTTCTTCTTCTGGCTTTTTCTTCGGTGTGTGTGCTGTGATAGACAGTCGACGACGACGGCGGCCCTCCTGCTCCCGGCACCCACCTTCTGCACCTGATTTTGCCTTGTGCCAACTCCCCTCTTTCGTGATCGAGAGCCTTTGCGTCTGTCCCTAATGGCGCATAATTGAAGAGAGCACTCGGCAAAGGCAGAGAACACCGGCTGACGAGTGTGTGTCACCCATCATCAGCTCTCTATTTCTAGCTTTTACTCAATTCGTTAAGTACCATGTATGGATTACCTCCCCTGACTATGATGATCTAGAACTTGCACTCGACGATTATTACCTTCATTTATAGTCCATCAACTCTCCAAAAGAGACAATGGCGCCGGATCAATCGCCCACCGGGACTCTTCCGGCCAGTTTGCGATCCGCCATCAAGTCGAATGCGATTGAGGTGTTGGAGAATAAGTGTGACAAAGCTAACAAAAGAAAAAAACGGCCAGCACAAAAGAACAAAAGAGAGTGTGTGTGTCTGTCTGCGTGTGTGTGTGTGTGCTGATGGGTGGAATTGTGTCGACACAAGAAGAAAGGAATGATAAACGACACAGTCGGGGAGAGAAGAAGAAGAAAAAAAGATTGCTAGATGAGATGAGAGAAACTCTGCGAACTTGCTGGCCCATTTGTCCAGTCACTTTGTTGCTGTGAGTCGCTCTCTCTGGCTCTGCAAATGCTGTTGACTATTCCCTTTGATGATAAACACGCCGACCCCGCGGGAGAGAAAGGCGGCAACCAGCAGACCTCTGCTTCTGATGGCCGTAATGGCCGGCAATGAATGGTACAATTGATCGTCGCTCCGTCCATTTCAGACGACAGAAATGTGGCGTGTGTGTGTGTGTGTGTGCAGTGTCAAGAAGAAGGGGGAAAAAAGGCCATCAATCGTCTTGTTTTGTTGACAATCGCCCGCCCCGAAAAAAAAGAAAAATCGTTTTCTTATGCGTTAAACGATGATGATATGACGAATTTTTTCAGGGGGGGGGGATATTATTATTGTATGTATATATACAGGGTGGACACAAGAGTCGCCGGGCAACGGGACATCATTTGAATTCGTTGATGCGTCAGTAGACAATGTACGTCCGTAAGGAATAAATGTATTGACTTGCGTCCGTATCGTATAGAGTATAGCCCGGCCCTCCTGGCCGGTGATATATATATACTGTAATAGATGTATACACAAGGGCCTCTCATCATCGATGACATTTTGAGCCCAAGAAATGTACTATATATCGGCCAATCCGCCAATAAAGACACGTGCAGGGGGACGTGAAAAATAGATTCCCAAACCCATCGGACGGGAAAAGAGACGGAAGATCATAAGGAATTGCAGACGAGGTGGCCGCTTTCGGGGGTGAGAGGCTTTTTGGGGACGGTAGAACGACGGAGGTAGGAGAGACTCTATTCATATATCGTTGATGTATTCAATATTGGATGAATGTACGCATACTATATATCTAAATCTACACGCGCCTAGGCACGGCAAATATATGTCTAAGGATTTATAAATCTTTTCTCAACGGATTTCGCCAGCAGCCTCCTCACCCGACTCAAATCTTTCACTCTGCTCTTTTGCTTTTCTGTTTGTTTGCCAAGACGTAAAAAGAGTTTCTCGCTTTATCGTTGCGATTATTTTTATTATTACGTTTCTATTTGGGTTTTTTTCTAGCTCCTCTTTTTTCTCAGTTGTGTATACTACACACAGTGTGAATTCTTGGAAATGCCACTGTCCGTCACCACCAACTTTTTCTATCACGTCGATATTGGTTTAGATTTTCTCGTTATATTATTCCCTACGTATATAGAAAGTGTGGCCTGTGTGTGCTGTGGGTTGGTTGAACCGCCCGTCTGAATGCATGACCGGAATTGAACGTAATCGTTTTTGTGACTATTGGTTCGTCTATTCACAGAGGTCAGTGTCACAGACACTACACGGACATTTCGGAGAGCCAGGCGATTCCCACAGCTGCACAGTTTAAAAAAACCCGCAAAACAGCTGCCGACATTCCCGGATTAGACCCAACTGCGACGACACACACACTCTCCGGCCAGCATCACGGGATGGATATACTCTGTGTGTGTGCGGATGTGGCGCCAAAAAGTTTTCATCTCTCGGCGGCAGCAACTCCTTTTCATTTCGGCCGCTATTAAAACTACTACTACTACTACACTCCCCGGCGTGGAAAAAACCAGTTCAATAAAATAAAAGGTAAGCGCCGTGAAAACTATCATCACTATCCACCCACCCAAAAACCCCCTCTCCCCCCCCCCCTTTTTCGGTCGCCCAGTATATTTAATTCTGGTTTCTGTGGGGCGTTAAAAATCGTTTCATCATAACCTTAAACGAACCGAATGGCTCCCCGCTATTTTTTTATTATTTTTTTGGAAAAAAGTTTCAAAACATTTTTTCTTTTGCCGCGCTCTGCTATTTCAGCTGCTGACAACAAAAAATCTAAAAAAAAATAATCTGAAAACTTTTTTTTTTCGGTGAGACTACGGTCTCTCTGCTCACTCTTGAACGTCATTAGTAATTGAAGCTCGACGTCTGTTGGTTCGTTCGCTCACTGGCTGACTCTTTATTGATTGGCGTTGAGCGAATAGTGAAGCTCTTTGCCGAGCTCAACGAACCAACCCAACGACACAGAGCCAAAAGTCGGTTATTGCCGGTTTTCCTTAGTAGCGATTGTCGACACATAGTTAGAGCGTCATCAAACAAATCAAGTCATATCATCACGAGAAATATCTTTTCCCTCCCAATACGTCCCTCCTAGTGTATAATAGCAGCTACAGATTCGTTCTCCCTATACAGACGAGCAGTTGTTATTTCTTCTTTTCTTTTCCTTTTTGAAAAAAAAAAATCCCGATCCTTGTTACGAAGAAACGATGGATCCCCCGTAGCCTAGTAATAGTAATAAGTACACCGAGTAGTAGTAGTAGTAGCTCTGCGTGTCTTTGTCTTGCCAACAAGTTGATCGCCGCTCCGTTAGTTCCTCTGTGCCAGCCAAGTGGGAAGAGGGGGAAGAGGACAAATCACCAGCGTCGACAATTGACGCTTTTGCACATACACACGCTGCGGATATAACACGGAAAAAGAGTATATGGAGAGACGCGACACGAGATATAATGACAATAATAAAGCCCCAAAAAGGAGATGATTGAGACAATTTGTGTCGTCCCTCTATACATCATCTCTCTCCTTCTCCTCGGTCGTCAAAACGTATAATCCTTCTTCTTTATTTTTCTTTTTTCTTTTTGTTTATTTACTCTCCGCTTTTTTGTCTTGTGTGTGATGAGGATGCCAATAATCCGGGCGGAGAAAATACGGATCGCGGATCGTACCCCAATGACTTTGGTGGGCGGGGGGATGTTGCTCCGTTGTGATGGATTATTGAGACAATCGGCGCACTGATTGATTGTCATCATCTTCTCCGTCTCCCTCTTTTGTGTGTGTGTGTGTGTTTGCCATATCGTCTCGACGAGTTTTCGGGAAGAGTCAATGAGCTGGATTGATGGCGAAATCCTCTCTCTCTCTTTTGTCTTTTGCTCTGACTGACTGAGTGACTGGGCTCGTCGTTATTCCTCGCACGTATCGCACACAAAATTTGTCATGGCCGGCTGATGTTCGAGTAGGGAACATTATGAAAAGAACACTACCCCGAATTGATCTCCGGGGGATTTTATAGTGGTGCGCCCACCCCTACATGAGACAAAACTTGATCCCGCTCGTATATTTATCTTCTCCTCTGTTTTGTTTTCTAGATGTATTTTTCATTTCGTTGATGATGTCGTGTGGTGATGGTGGGGGCGGCTGCGGGTCGATGAGATTTGAGCATCAGCGCCCACGAATTTTTCATTTTATTTTTCCCCCCTTTTTGGCTATACTGGGAATTTCCGGGAGCAGAGCTTTGAGTCCGACTCGGTTCATCACGACATCCGGGAGTAGCAGTTAAGCAAAGTTGAATTTTAATGATAGGATTGGATATCTAAATTTGTTTCAGCATGGGGGGGGGGACGGAGGGGAAAATGAGTCTTTCAAAGAAATATGTGTCGTGACTTATTCGACGGGCTGTTGTTGATGGACCGTGTGGTGAGAGCAAACTGTTACGGGAGGGAGTGATGGCTCACGCCACCTAGTGAGCGGCACTACAATTTCTTGCTCCCGAACGAACGGGGGTGGGATTTTTCAAAGTTTTGAAATAATGAAATGATACAATTCTACCACTTTTAATACGTGACGGTTGAGAGCTGTTGAATCAGCACATGAATCATGTTTGACCCCACTTGTGCTCTACTACCTCCCCCCTACGCGTAGAAATGCTGACGCGGAAACGGGAGTGGCTTTCGCTTTCCCCCCCTCTCTATTTTAAAGATCTAATGAAACAATGACGTCAAAAAAACTGGATGGAGAAAGCGTGTCGCCCCGTCATGGCTGCGAGTCGAGCCCCCAAGTGTGTGACTCCTTGACTACCGTGTATACTATATACGTGCACTCTTAACAGTATACTATGCGAGAAGCGAATCCATTTCAAATATTATTGATTGGCTGACATATCAAAAGCGCAAAAGGGGGTAACTAAGTGGACCTCGCAACACATTTCGTGGATCGATCCCAGCCGATGGGCTGATGGAGAGAAATTGAAAACCGGTGCGGAGGGATTTGAATATTCAAGTGGTTTCCTTTGCGTAATAGTCGGCGATGCCCCTTTTCCCGCCAGGCGCATTTTCAAAAAGTGTCGGAATTTCCCACCCTATTTTTTTTTTCTCTATCTAGGATGGGCGGTAAAGGTCACGTTGATTGAAAAGACGACGGACAGGGTGCAACATTGAGATGACAGAGTCGTTCTTTTAATTCCCGTAATTAGTCCTCTAAATGTTGTGCCATCCAAAGTTCACATTTTGATGATTGAACAATTCCAGCGAAACGACCACTGGATGGATGTGGGAAACTTGCCAGATCTTTTTTCTTTCTTTATTTTTTTTTTTTTCTCTTTTCTCCTGCTCAGATAAAGTCTCCCACAGCCATTATGCTTCACTCTATAGGTGATTTCCATCGTGAAACATGGGCGCGTCTTTCACGCCAGTCGATAGTCGAGCTTACTACACACGCACCGTGTTCGGTATAGTTGCCTATTAAAGTCTTTTGTGACTTTCTGCTGCTGCCGTAATCCTGCTTGCCGCTGCAATCTCTTCATCCGAGAGTCGTTATGGAGTTTACTACTACACAGTCGCCCAAGTTTTGAATATATTACAGTGAGCGCATCACGTAATCCTAGTCATCTTTTTTTGAAAAACATGTTGGCGGCTTCGCGCTACATTTAAGAGTGGCCCTGCATCACCGATGACAATGAAACGTGCGTACTCTAAAAATGAAACCAGCTGATTTGAAAAGTATGAAAACGCTAAGCTCACCAGACCACCACCATCTCATCCGTGATTTGAAAAATTGATTTCACGATATTGTTGCCGGGGTTTTTTTTTTTTTTTTTTTTATAGAGGGCTCTACCATCAGCCCGTGTTCACTGCCAATAAAAAAAAGGGTTAAATAAAAAGATGGGGAAGAGTGAACTGCGTGTTGTACTATTTGCGCGCACCGACACTATTTCCCTTCAATATTTTTTTTCTCTTTTTATTATTGCCACTGTGTACTTTTATGTTGTGCTTTCTGCGCTGCGAGATTAGACAGGAGGGTCCTTACATATTCACTGTGCGGATGATTTACGGCTTAAAGAATATAGTTAAAGGAATAACAGATTTTGTACGATGTAAAAAACTTACCATCGGGTGATGAAATCGACGCCGATGGAGTAAATGTTGGTGGCGTTGGCTCCGGTCAAATCCGTGCCGTTGGTCGATTCCAATTCCATTTTTTTTTTACCCAATTATTGTCGGGTCACAGATTAGAATTGGATTTTTAATTGTAGACAATTGTTGAACACTAATTGGATGTCGAAAAGAAAATTCAAATTCCACCGATCCTGTTTTTTCTCTTCACTTCAATGGATTTGAATTTTGTTAAAACGGAAGACAAATGAATCACGCAGGGCGATTGATTTCACAAGTTTGTCTTTCTTTCTCTATTTGTTTGGCTGTTTTGTTTTTGGTTTTGGGAAATATTTTAGCCGTTTGATTTCTCAGCTCTTTGATGTGGCGTCGTCGTCAGAATGTTGATGAGTGCCGCCAGCTGCCGGCAAATAACCCAGCCGATTGGCTGTCATTTTCTGTGTCCTTATTTTCTCCACGCTTTCTTGTTTGCGCCTATTTTTCTCTCTTCCGATTGCCTGTAAAAACACACAGAGAAAAACAAATAACAAAACGAAATCATTACTGAAAATGAAAGGCAAAATGATGCAAATCTATTCACATACATTTACGACGCGACTTGATACCATTAGTGAACAAGTTGAAATGAATAATGAATGCATGGATGTGCAGTATTACGCAGTATTACGCATGCAATCGGGCTTTGGGTCCGTGCATAAGTTCCACGGGGTCTGCCAAATATAATAGGAAAAACGGTCCGGAGAAAAGATATTATATATAGTAGAAATGAGATATTCTTATTATTCGTCACTGTCCCTTTCGCAGCTCATTGTCACGGTCTGAATCGTCTGCATTCAGCTCCGGGAATGTCCCCCGAAATTTGAGATACGAGTGTGGATTACGTATTATTATTATTCTATTATTACTGGGTGGTTCTGGGCCAAAGAACTAGTAGCGCAATTTTCTCTTGCAACTGTTTTGAATTTTCAATTGTTCGCTGCTTTCACGACGGTCGTGCCATTTAACAATTCAAATTTCGTCTTCCACTTCCTTTTGACCCGGAATTACAATTAATGTCATCGCTTGCTGATGTCGATCACGTTTCTGTCTACTTTTACTCGGTTTTGTAGTAATTGCAACTTTGCATAATGCTGGAAACCAAAAAGCAGCCAGCAGTGCGATTGGGAAATTTAAAATTTGCTTTCGGTCGAGACGTTTCGGATGAAATTGGCTCGAAAGATTCCTGGACGGAACACATCAGAAAGGGTAAAAAACGACGGAAGGAGTAAATATCTCATTCATCTATATTTTTGGGCTAAAAGAAATAAAATCATCAATCAAGTGGAAAAGGAAATTCCTCCCCCATTTTTATTTTTTCCCCTCGAAGAGTTTGGAGAAATTGTGTCGATGCCGGTCGGGATCTTCCGCCAGCCCAGAAGGTGGGACGGGTGGGGTAGTAATTGCGCACAGTCATGTGATTATCATTACGAAAACCGAGTTTGGAAGAACCGGCTGGGAAATTGAGGAAGAAGAGCGAACGGGGGGAGGGGGGATAGAGAAAGATGGGAAGACGAGGAGATAGAGAGAGCCAGCGAAAGAGCAAATTGCGACGAGACATGACAATTTCCGTTCGCCGCGAGTTGACGGTTTGAAATCTCGGCGACTACTACCCCACCCGCCGCCGCCGCTTTTCTCTTCATCAAACGTCAATCGACGACGGGGTTTGCTGTCGACAATCTTTGAGGCTTTGAACGGGAAAAAAGAAAAGAAAAGACATAAATAAATCAGATAGAGAGAGAGAAAGAGTAAAGAAAGCATAAACGGAGAGATAGGAAAAGAGAGGCCCAGCACATCACAAGGGAGAGAGAAACGTCGTTCGTATTCTTTCTGCCCGTCTGTTCCTGGGCGAAATCGGAACTGGCGTGATTATTGATGCGTTATTAGATGACGACGACGATTTCGACTACTACTGACAGCCAGTCTCAGCAACATTTATTCGCCCCCCCCCCCCCGTCCTTTTCCCCCCTGCTGCTGCTGCTGCTTTTCATTTAATAGCAGCTGAGCCTTTTGACATGGACGGGAGTCTGCAATCCCTAAACACAACAAATGGATAATCAACTCGTAAAGATTAAAAACAACCCAAAAATTCCATTCATCCGTATTTTTTTCCGGCAGTTGTTAAAGAGAGTCGAGAGCGAGTGCCATAAATCATCAGCCAGAGGTATTTGAGAGCTGGTTGCAATGTAATTAGAGAAACCCACGACTCGTCCCGTTCGGACGATGGCGTGCGGAACTGTGGGTTCGAGTCATCTGGACGGACACACACACACACAGACAGAGGAGGGAGGGAGGGACAAGGAAGTTGCGTGTGTTGGTGATTAGCGCAGCATACAAACAACGACGACCAGCCATAGGGGGGGAAGAAGTAAGCTAGTAGATAGTTTTGCCTTTTGCAGAAATCAGTATATACATCTATGTGAATCCCGAAACTGACTACTAGACTTCTTCTTCTGTTTGCACAGTCAACAGACGACGAGGATGGGGTGGAGCTGCTGCTCTCCCAGATGCTATGGGGGGGGGGGAACTCCTTTAGCTGACTAGACTTGCTGGTTCTATCTTGCCCTTTTTTCTATGTGTGTGTGGGAGGAGGTTTGTTTTGTTTTGTGGCCCGGCGAGCATGCACACACGCATGGGGAACAAGCAGATGGGAGCGAGTTCAGAAAAGGATAGGAATCCCGGCGAGTTGATCTCTCTCTGTCTCTCTCTTCCTTTTTACTTTTCATTCGTTTTTCTTTTATTTTTATGTTTCGTTCACCGGGAATCGTATACCACCACCTCCACCCGGTTCGGTTTGTGTATGTATATACACCGGAGCTGCTGCTGCGCCATTCCAGGAAAAGAAAGTAAAAATAATAATACGTAACGAAACATCCGGGAGTGATAGTAAAAGTTTCTTGAATAAAAACTGGCCCTCCTCGTTTTCTTTTTTTTTTTGTGAGGTCGCCGCCCTATTCGTGCGTGTTTGGTTTCAAAAGGGAGAAAAAAAAATGAAAGTTACAAGAATTATTTACTTGTTGGGAAAATTTAAATCAATAATGGAACCGAACATTTGTAATGATGAAACGATTCTTGGATTTTGGGTTGTGATTGCAATCTTTAGTGTAGTATAGCCTTATATTCAACTATAGTGTCTAACTATGGGAAGAATGAGGTTGTTGGAGTGCTGGAGAATCTCTTGATTGGTAGACGAGGAAAGTCATCAGTGAGATGAGTTCTTCTGGGTCGTTATAATGACGACCAAAGTTATTGTCGGATGTTATCTCTATAAAGCTCTTTACCACAACTGCATAGCGTCTTGTAAAAACAAAAGAAAAAAGAACTTTTACTTTTTTTCTTTTTCTTTAGGGTTTTTATCGTTATCACTTCCACACGGCATAAAGCGCGACATCCGCCCCGACTTATTGGTCTCGTTTGATTGTGTGATGGAAACCCGCTTAATTGGTCCGTGATTGCTGGTCACTGGATATCATCGCCTCCTTCCATCATCATTTGTATGGAAAGAAAGCGATTTGAGATTGGCATTTGATGATGCCAAGAAAAGTCCCCATCTTTTTCTATTTTTTAACGAAACCAACGGCTGGATAATTCCAATCAGATTTAATGGCGCTATTGTATCGTTGTACAGCATTCCGTGCATCCGCATTGTCGGGTGGGGGAGAATAGCGGACATATTTCAAAATCGGACCGCCAATAGCGAAATGGAGAATGGACACTGGCAAAAGTCTCGCTGGATGAGAATGGCGCAGATATCCAAAGTTGTTTGCAGATGTTTCTCTGCGTACATTTGCGCACATAATGATATACAGATTCTGTAGATTCTGTACAGAGCAAGAAGCTAAGAAGAAGAAGAAGAAGAAGAGAAGAGTGCTGCTGGGAGAGAAGGAAGGAAGTCGAAGAAATCAGAATGGTTTTCATCCGCTTTCAGGGCTATTTGAACCGCCGGAAGGGGAATACATCCGTATTCTCGGGAAATAAAAAAGAATCAAGATAGAAATAGATAAGAAGCTAAATTCTATGTACATACAACGAAGGGGAGGGGGTGAAAGAAGAAAAAGACTGGAGGGAGGTTATGGAACAAACCGGATTGTTATAAATTATTCCAACGGCCAATAAATATATACAGAGAGCAGTGTGTTGCAACTGTGTATACAGAAAATGGAAGGCGGGTCTCTCCTCTTATTTCTTCCCGAATAAAACTCAGTGCCACCACATTGATCCACCATCCGATCGCTAGCTAGTAACAACTGGCCAACTATCGGCCGATTTCTTTTTCCCTTTCTTATTCAACACCCGCTAAGTTATTGACAGGGGGGTTCATCGTCCCATTATTTATTGAAGCCGACCGTGTGTGTGCGCGGTGGAAACGGTGGCGACAATACTACTACTAGTCCGTTTTTGGCACAGCTATGACGGGCCACGAAGTTTTTGTCCGCGCCCATTCCGGCGTCATCAATCGAAATAAAATTAAGCCAGAGGAACAAATGAAAAACAAATGAAGCGTCACATGCATAAAAAGGAACGAAAGCTTTTTGTGGGAAACCCGTGGTGGAGACCAGAGAAACAAAAAAAAAAAAAAATGAGCATACGAAGGGTCGAAGGGGGTTACAAACCCACACACAAACAAAAAACTGGGTGGCTATCTAAAGTGGTGGTTGCCGGATGAGGTTCCAGCTCGAGCAAAAACCCTTTTCCCCGCTCACGACCCGCCAATGTTTCCCAGACGCTCAATTGTAATTAATGATCTGCGTTGGGTATATTATATGTATGCTCTTGTTGTCTATGCCCTGTCTAATGCTAAGTCGGTCTAAGTATTTATAGGGCGTGTGTGATGGACTGATGGTTGGAAACTTTTTCTCTCCGGTGCAGCAGTCTTGTATTTCTTTTTGATTCGATACGGGAAACGGGCCAGATGGTTCCCATCCTGGATTAAATTCCATTATTTCAAAACAGTGTCAAACAATATTCCACCGGCCTTGTCTGACGAAGTGGAGGGGGGTTGTTGTTAACAAATGATTTTTCTGTTAACTGTTTTCTCCGTTCTTTTTTGTTTTATTTTCACCAAGTCATTAACACACGTGCACGAGTTTTTCTTTTCTTTTTTCTTCTTCTTTCAAGCGGAACGTGTAAGTTGCGTTGTTGTTTTACTTTGCCGAAATTTTATGAGGCCCCCCGACTTATTACGACGGATCCGCTTTTCTTTTTGTGTTTTCCTTGGGCGATATTTTATTATTTGCGTTGCCATCTCGCCCGTCTTATTGAATAAGGCGACATAATCTATAACTGACATTGTTGAGTTTGAAAACCGAGTTGGGTGACCGGAGGTGCGTGATTCGGCATCCCTTTGGCTCTGCTGTGTCTCCCGCGGCCGGAGAGATATTGAGTGTTGCGCAACGTTGGCTTGGTGGGAATATAGTATAGCAGCCATAGACCCAACTTAATAGAGCGTACACTGGTTCACTTCTTTTCCGTCTATGGTTGTCCACAACAATAACGCGTGCCCAGTTGTTACGTCTGATACGTTATAGATTTAACAATTGGAAATGCGCACATAAATAGTGGAGAGAGAGAGAAAAAAAATAGACGAATTTATTTCCTGTCATCCCCTTTCAATCTACATAGTACATAGTATACCCTACCCCCAACTGTGGACTCTATATACGTAATTCGTAAAAGTACATTGTCCTTGTGTTGGAGCCTATCATCCGACTTATTCATTTTTTGAAAAAAGGCAAAAAGAATAAAGCTTCTTTCTTTCTCCTTTATTGTTGGCTGGAATTGTTTTGTGCCATTTTCGGGGGGGAGAGTCTATTTACGACATCTCGACTTGATTCCACCCCTTTCGTCACTTAATCCGTTCCCAGATGAGATTGAGACAGAAAAAGAAGGGAGAAAAAAAAAAAATAGACAGTTGATTGAAGATCAAACGTGTTGCGGTTCCGACAAGAGAGTTTCTTGTAATCAAAATTGGGCTGGATGTTGGCTGGCTGCTGTCGCCAAATTACGAAAGGAACCGTGCCGATTCTTTTCTTATAGTACGTTGTCGGCACCATGTGTCAAAGCATCTAGCACTCGACAACTCCCAGCCATTTGTCTTTTTCATTCTTCCCCCTCTTTTTCTTTTTCTTAAACTCTGCAGTCGATTTTCCAATATTGGCCGAGGATGAAATAGGTATTGTAAATCTTTACGTTTCAATCACGCGGAGCCAGAACTACTATATTGGTGGCTGTATAGCGCAGCTACTAGCGGATGAGCGTCTAAACATCAGGACGCGGGAACTGGATGGATTTGATCCCGACATCTCACAATCACATCATCATCCGATTTGATATTTTCATCAGATATAGAAGAAGTCATAGATAGACCGACAAAAGATTTTCAGATTTTCAGTCGTCAAAGAAAATATGACGAGGAGTCAAAAAAATCACGGCCGGGAGATCTTTGATGGCTTCAAAACGTCGTGTAGAAAAGAGCTAGACGGGAGCGGGTGGTAGTTTTGCTCCCATCTCATCTCTTTTAGATGCGCTACTACTACTCTTATCGCTTATTTGTTACCTGCAGCAGAGCCTCCCGCCCGCCTATATCCAGCCCGGCTTTGATGGGCGTACCCTTGATCACATTTTCCTCCCCACACATCGAATGAAATTGAGAAGCTCGACGGCTGAATTTGGCGGCTTTGAATCTCATCATCCAGCGCGCTCTTTTCTCTGCCACATTCAAATCCGCACAGTTCCCCCTTTCTCTTGTTGGCTTGAGAGACTCGCCGCCGCCTTGATGTTGGGATGGGATGGGGGGGGGGGATCTCTCCTTTAACAGTTTCTTATTGCGTCATTCATTCTGGGTATTATTAACTTGGTACATCCATTTGTCTCGATTCTTATCTTTTTTTATTCTTTCTTCCGTCTCCTGCAGCTACTATCTTTATAGGCTGTACTACTTACTACACATAGTATTATTATTATTTGTTTTTTTTCCCCTTGCCGATCTTATTGTTGCTGGGGTTCACCATAGTTTGTGCCTGCCTGTTGCCATGGAGACACACGCCGGTTCGGCTCGGTTGGTGGTTATATTTTTTTTTTTCTTTTCTTGTTCGATGTGTGTGTTTAGTTATAATCATTAGGGAAAGGAAAGAATCGAAAGGAAGGAAAGAAAATGGGGTTTTATAAATACAAATAAAAGTGAGGGGGGCCAGCGGAGAATAAGAGAGAAAAGACTTTTTGCGGCTTAATCGAAGACCCACCACCACCACCCCCAACTGGCCAAAGAAAAAGTAGAGCAAAGCATTGATTACGTGCTGCTGTTGTGTGTGTGAAGAAGAAGAAGAAGCCGCCGCCGCTGCTCGGAGATGGGGGCGAGAGCAGCTAGTGCTGCATCGTTGTGCAGTACGTAAATAATACAGACGCCAGCTAATGGAGGCTCTTGCCGAACGATCCGTCACGGTTTGCATCTGGTCCCCGAGCCCCATTCTATATAATATATCTATTATATCGCTTACAATTCTATGTACTCTATCAGCAGTACACCATACGTCTTTTAGCGGCGGCGGTATATACAGCACATCCAACATACACACAGCCACAGCCCCCGCCTATACAGTATATGGCAACTTGTGTGTAGACTCTATGATATAGAGAGCAGAGCCGCCAGGAGATAGGATGTATATATATACGCACATACTCCTTTGCCTTGTCTATAATGCATAGTTCATGGCGCTGGGACTATACGTGAACCGTATGGACGGTGGCCCACAGTCGCCGTCGTTTGTCTGTGATGATTGTGATAAGTATTCACGGATATCGTCCAGCTCGGTAGAGGGGGGGGGGGCCGAGAGAATGATCTTCTTTCATTTATTGTGAGTTCGTACACTACGATATTGTCAAATCACGTTTTGTCCATCTCTCTCTCTCTCTCTCGGTGTTGACCTACGAAGTAAAAAGGAAGAGAGACGGAAACTTTTTTGAATATTTTCTCGTCATTATTTGTAATAAAAGTTGTGGGCCGCTTCTTCCGCTGCCAATGGGAAAGTGTCGGGCTCTTTTGTACGTAACGGTAAACCAAAAGTTGCGAAAGATTTTTTTTTTTTCGTTTCTTTCACGGAGTTCGCCGTATTTTGCCGCTATTCAGTTGAATACAGAATGTGTATACGCGGTTCCATTATCGACCTTCCCCCCTTGTCTTTCTTCTGGCTCACCCTCTTCTTTCCCTCCCACTAGTTTGATGATAAATGAATGGCTTAATGATTGATTATTAATCCGATCTATAAAAGGAAAAAAAAAACGCCGTTCTTCTCCCCATTTATTTTACGACGGGAAGTGTGTAGTATTTTCTGAATTTTTCATTTCCAAAATTTTCCGATGGGATTCGGCCAGCAACTCGACTTGGGCAAGAAAATTGTAGCCCACCTGGGTCCCTGGTTCTTGGTACGTTTATTGTTTGCGCCAGCAGCCAACGGGGGGATTAGAATGTTTCCTTCTGCCGGTTCTCAATTTTTTTCCCCCTGCGATCCTCCTAAACTTTTGCATCAGCCGAAGTGGTGGCTATGTGATACTGGAAAGGCTAGGAAGCTACTCGGCTGGTCTCTCTATTGTTGATGTTATTATTGTTGGGTGAATGAACTAAATGATAATCGATAACACGCATGTGATCGATCCATAGCCGAATTTACAGCCCCGAGGCCCATCGACATGCATCCTTGTTTGCTTTTTCATTTCATCCATCCGGATATTCATTTCATGTCGTATGACATCGGACACCTACAGTCCCTCTGAATAGTTGACTCAAGTTCACGGTGAACGACCGCAAAGGTGAACGAGTCCAATCGACTTTGCATGGTCGAAATAATGACGCAAATGAAATCGTGAAAAAGATTTCCAAGTTCAGGAGGAAAAAAAAAAAATTCTCCCCGGGATTGATCCTCCCTTGGCCGTTGTGTATGTGACCTGTGAGCTACTGTGCATTTCCCTGCCGGCCCACGTCTAGTTGACCGACGAGTGGAATGCACAATAGTACTACTATACCCGTCCATATTCACCTGGCTGTCAGTTTAACATGTAGGAGGACGAACAATAATCCCGGCCTTAGTTTGTTATAGGCGGCACGCGAACACGATATTTATTTTATTTTGGCCGGATTTTTATTATTTTTCTTCTTCTTCTACCCGCCGTGTGTGTGTGGTTGTGTGCGCGCGCGATCCCTTTTCTTGGAAAAATAACGTCCGGTGCGTGTGCGCTCTCTGATGTTTGTGTCTATATTTATACTGGAGAGAGATATATATATACGTCTATACGGGGGTATACGGTCACATATGTACTTGCTGTAACAATGTGCGCTGTATGTACAGAAACAAAAAAGGAAAAAGAAACAATAGAAAGCGCAGCATATGCATATGCGCTGCAGCAACAGCCGCAATTGTTTTGTTGGTGAATACAAAAAAGAGACAAGAAAAAATGTGTGGAACGAAGTCAAATGTTTGAGAGCATCGATCAAGTTCAAGGCAACCCCCCCACGATGACGAACGATTCCGTCATCGCTCGACCCGAGTTACGCAAGGCTTTCCACCTTCCTTCTGAAGTGATTCAGACTACAATTACAGACGGGCAATAAAATTGAAAAGGTCTTAACTTACCTTCGGGATGAGACTCTTGGCGATCCTTTTTTTTTTTCTTTTCTTTTATCGACGATTATTCCAATCGAGAGAGTTGAATTGATTCGAGGACAATATAACCCAGTTGTGTGGCACACGCTCAGAAGTTTTTGAATAGATCTCGCGCGTGCCAGTTATGAAAGAGAAATCGAATAGTTTTTTTGGGTTGTTGTTGTTGTTGTTGTTGTTGCTGTTTCCTTTTCTTTTTCTATTTTTTTTCAAAATTTGATTTCGTTCCGGTTTGGCCGGTGCGCGTTAGAGTCCCAAACTGGAACGGACACTAAGCGACTCACGCGATCCCGCCAGTTCCAGATGTCACGAAACGCGAGAGCGGCGGATGACGATCGCGACCAAGAATTCCCAACCGATCGAATTTTTTGTGTTTGTTTCAAAGGATCGGGTAGGATTAAAAAGAAAACAAAAAATGATTGCGGGAATCACGAGGTCACAAACAGGTCCGACAAAAATTCGCCAATGTGTGACAACTGTGGAACGATCATTTGCATTTCCGTTCCAAGAGCTGTCCGACCAAAACTGTTTCACGTCACTCAAAAGTCGCCGCTATTATTTTTTGTTTTGAATTTCAAAGGGATCCAAAAGATGAATGTCACTTGTCCATTGAATTCATTTGCTCTTATAGTTAACTCTTGTAAAAATGGTAAGAGTGGTTGAAGGGGGGAACCGCCCGAGCCGATCGACGAGTTTCACACTAAATAAGAGGAAGATTCGCCGCTATAACCATACCATAGCCTAGTCTAGACTATAGTAGTATTCCTCGAGTATCTGATGTGTGTCTGTGTGCGGTCTGTCTCTCACTCTCTCTCTCTGCGTGTGTGTGTGTGTAGCCGGGCATCAGCGCAGGCGTTCCAGCAACATCGGAACATCATCAGTTTGTGTCGCGACCGTTCCCCCCCCCCCCCTTCGTTTCTTTTTAGGGCCGCCGATCCACCGCCCGATAGAAAACTCTTAAACAACAAGCGGCCCCAGCAGCGCTTAACTGTAACTCTTACGCAATAATGAACAAGTCTATATAAACAACAGCTAAATAAAGAAGACCGATTAAAAACACCAAATAAACCAGTTCCCGGGGCTTTTTTAGCCAACGCGTTTGGCCATTGGATGTTCAATAAACAGACGAATGCGAAATAAAAGAGCAAGTTGTATCATTGATTTCCGGTAAATATAAATATCTTTGGGAGGTGGTTTGAGTCTTTAACTTTTTGCCTTTGACTTTGACAAAATAGAGCGGGATTTCCCCGCCGCAAAACGAAGCTATTATTATTCAATTCCATTTCGTTCTTTTTGACATTTTTTCATCTTTCCCCGACAGTTTTTCTCGGTATATCGATAGCGATCAAAGTTCGGGAAAGCTTTTTGACACATTTTATCTTTTTTTGTTATTTTTACTTTTATTTTTTTGAACGAGCTGTGAGTGTGTATCCAAGTTTTGCCACGTTTGCAGATTGACTGGAATCTGACGAGTTGGACCACACACCATCGCGATGAGTCGGAGAAACTTGGGAGACTTTTTGGTCGGTTTCGCTGAGAGTTTCAAGCTGGTAAAGTTTGAATGAAATCAGCAGCAGCCGAGCCCACCACGTTCGATTGGTGCTCCATCATCAACTCGCTCTTGTCTTTATTATTATCGGGATATTTCCGTCCTCCTCCTACCACTACTTTGTCGGTGGATGGTTTCTAAAAGGCCCTCAAAACTCTACCGTCCAGGCCCGGGCTTGGCGGCTGTAGTTTCTTTCTTCGGCCTTCTTGTCGGTTGTTGAGTCACGTTCCTTATCCGATCCGACGGTTGACGTGCCGTTTGTTTGTTTCCCGGCGGAGAAAGAAAGAAATAAAAAAAAATCCAGGCGTCGGAGAGACTAGATCGGACGAGCGACGCTCCGAGATTTGCTGATGCGCTCGTATCATATAGGTGAGTCGGAGAAGTGAACACTAGAGACGATGATGGATTGCTCAGCTCCTCTTTACTTCATCAACGAGTCAGTGCGCGGTGTAGCACTATACACACTACTCCAGTATCCAGTCGATTTGCTTGGATGAGTGTGTCTTTGCGGCTTTTATTTCCAACCTCTCTCTTTCTCTCTGCCCGCCGTTTGTCCGGCATTGCTCTCTCAACACATCGACTTCTTTTGCTTGTTAAGTAACAGCTAAAAGTGACCATCAGGCCATCAACCGACCGCTACTAATGTTCCGGCTTCTCCTTTTTTTTTTACATTCACGACAGTCTCTCGTTTTGTGGCCAGGCCTTTTCTTCTTCTTTTTTTAAAATCTAAATGTTTCTAGAGGTCTTCTCTCTCTCCTTGTTTATATAATTCACGAATTCATTCATTCATTACAAGGTACTTTGTATGGAGTCGAGACTTTTGTGGCGGGTTCGGCTGGCAGACGCTTTTGATGGTCTAACTCGATTGAAATTCGCAATGACGTGCCAACAAACGCAGCAGACGAAAAGGCGCAAGAAGCCGGGAGATAGTTTTTGTTTTTGAGGTTGAACTTGACAAGAAAACTGTGTCGTCTGAATGAATATCACATGGGCTAGCAGTTAGCTGCTAGCTCCTGTGGGGAGGAACTTTCCCTCAAGACTCGTTCAGAGTTGCGTGACGGTGGAACTCTTGCAGGATATATATCTCTTAGTAGTCGTCAATACGGCACCGTTCAAAGGTACGAAATGGTGACTCAAGTCCGTCGCGAAAACGTCTAGACGTTAGAACAGATGAACTTTAGACTACTTATATTTCTAACGTCTAGACTGATTATATTTCGTCGGAGTTATTTGACGTCGTTCCCTTTTATATCCTATTTGGTCCTCCTGTACGTGATTGATATTCATCAAATCAATGAGAATCGCCTTTTGTCGACTGGCCAGTCAGGACAGAAAACGGCGGACTTTTGGCCATCAGCGATTTGAAAATTGATGTTGTTAAAATATCGGCGGGTCCCTCCCCCCTTGGCCGAAAACGATCAGCGACGGAAACTTTATTAATGCGTTTCGTGACATCGCAAGGGGGAGAAAACAAAATATGTGTCCGGAAGGGAAAAAAAGCTGATCCAGCCCCCTACCAGTCAAACCTGCCATCGGCACGCGGCCTCTTGCTTTCCATTTTAACCGCTTCTTTTGTTGTGTTAACCGAATTTTTCTTTGATTAGCGAATATAAATTTGTTAGAAACGGGGAAAACTAAAAGGATCTTTGATTCGATAGAAAGAAATTAAACGGAAATGGTTTATTTTTTATTTTTTTTTGGTGGGCGGTTTTGGACAACAACTAAAAGGGGAAAAAATAACACATCGGACGCAGCGGGTCAACTTTCTCACGCTATTGTCGCTCTTTCATCTTGGCTCCTTTTAAAGACGCAGTACTCTTTTGTGCTGGCCGAATGAATGTTGTAGCCCCCAGCGTTATTTATCCTCGGATACTCTCGAGCTCTTGCCGTTTATTTATTTTGCCATTTTTTTTTACTTTTTCCTATAATCGAGTGAAATCGAACTCGGCCATTGAATCGGATCAGACATGGTTAGAAACTTGTCTGGATCACTGGTGCTGGGACCTGGAAATTGGAATTTCAAATTCATCCCTCGACTATGTACTCATTGAAAAGATTAAAAAAACAAACTGGGATGGTGCTTCCTTTCTTTCACTTGAACCGGGAGCAGAATTTGTTAACATTTGCACAACCGAGTCTATAACTACCCCTCCCAAACCGCTATAGGAATAATACTTATAGTCTAAACCGACTCTGCGCTGTCTGCTGGTTCAAACCCAGGCGGATGGTACAAGAGACAAACAGACAGAAGGGAGCAAAGGAGGCGATGTATGTATAGTTATTTGGCGTATTTCCAGCTAGGAGAGACGGGCGACACATCTGTTTTCGCTTCCCTATTACTCCCGCCCGCGTCCTCCTTATAGCGTTCGTTCGTCCCCCCCCCCCTATATGTAGTAGTAGTACTAGTACTAGAGAGAGATACTATAAAACAGCCCTCTCTCTCTCTTCCGGCATGCCGGCAGCGCTGGATGAGAGAGAGAGTCTGTGGAGTATAGCGCTGTGCGAAAACGTTTGTTTATTCGATCACAAGCTGCTGTGAGTAGTACGTGAGAGTTCAAAGACGAGTCGGTATGTCAGAATTTCACGTCTTGATTTCTCGATGATGACGGGGAGAATGAGATGACGATTCAAGAACGGAGAGAGATGCTCATAAAATGGAAACGGTCCATTTGATTGGATTTTTTTTTCTTTTTTCCCTCCTCCCCGCTCGATTCGTTGGACCGTTTTTCTGATTGTCGACAGGGACAATTTCCACGAAGTGATTTCTCTCTTTTCCGATCGGTCCGATCTGTGTGTGTGTCTGTGTGTGTGTGCTTGTATACTTTAATCAATCTGCCCGACGAGCGCGTCGACAACGTCGTTCAGTCAACAAAACATCGTTCACGAACGTCCAATTCATTCCAATATTGAATCAACGGTTATATCCTCCCGACCGTCTGCCACCAGGCAACAACAAAACGTACGAAAGAGAAAAAAAAAAGGCCATCATCATCAGCGCGTTGGTCGTCGCTCACAGTTTGAAAAAAGGAAAAACAAAAAAGTAAAAAAAAAATCACGACCTGGGCGCCTGTTTGGCAGTGCGTGGCCGCGTCAACATTGACTCTCACACGATCACACGGGAGCGCGCCACACCCCGCCTGTGAACGAGCAATCGGATCTCCTATTGACTCGGTGATCGCCTTTTTCTCCTATAGCAACTTGACAGTTTTCTTTTTCTTTTTTTTTAGATTTTTCCACAGTTTCGTGTTGTCGTAATTGATTTGTAGAGAAAGGAGTTAGAGATCCCTGGCAAAAAAAAAAGTTGATAGAAAATCCCCAAGTCAAACAAAGGAAACGGGCCAGAGTCACATAGACCGGGTCCCTTTTTCGTCCGCCCGGCTGGAGTATAATAGTAGGGCTTTATCCTTCCAGTAGTGGCCTTTTAGCGTTACAAACTCTAGTCTAGATATTATAAGTCTCGCGGTTGGGTGGGGTCCTCCTTTGTCCTGCTCTGCGAAACTCTTTTCTAACTATGGTGAGCCGAAGAAAAAGAGCGAGTACATCATCTTGATCAACAACAAAAAAGAGTTGGAAGGGGGAGTATAGAGATGACGATGATATGGTTTTTCGGGAGACCGGCGTGTGACGTCGCTGACCGTCCACAATCACACGGATGGTAGTAAACGAGCTTCATTCGCGAGAATGCACGTCGTACAAGGAGGGATGGGGGGTAGAGAGATAACTATGCGTGTATACAAGAGGAGTGGGAGGGGGGAAAGATAACAACACGAAAAACAATAAATCACAATATGTGTGTCTACTGTCCTGTGTGTAGATTGAGAGAAAAGAGCCGGGAATGTACAAAGGAAAAGCGGGTATATATATAATACTGGACATTCACCCAAAAGCCCCAAAATCTTTGGCCCCGTTTTTCTTTTTGACTTTCTCCCCTAGTACTACGGTTGGCAGTAAAAGCAGTTGATACTTGATGGCTATAGACTGGCCCTGCTGAAGTGCATACACTGTAAGTGCCTGCTGGTATTGCTGAGCTCCTAGTAGAGTAGTTCCTTTTTCTCGCATGATTGCTCGCAGCGTCCAGCAGCTTTTCTCTTATTTGTTGAATATATAGTGTCGAAGAAGAAGACACACATATGAGTGAGATGAGAGTGATCCTCTTTCAGCTCGGCCAGCCGCTCTGTTTTTTCCTCGTTCGACTGTTTTAACGGACGCACAAAGTTTCATTTCGTGTCACGTTCTGAAATGTTTAAAGTCGAATTCGCCCATCATCCTTGACTGCTTTGCCGAGCGTGAAAACAATCGGAGCGAAGAGGACCTAGTCGACTGAAACGGGACGGTCAAGTGACTCTCGTTGCTGAAATGAGCAGAAAATAAAAGAAGATGAAAGATGATTACTGTTATTATTATTGCGACCGTTGAATGGCGTCGGCGGAATCCTCTTGAGCTGGATGCACATCCGCACTGGGAAGCGAAACGATGGAAGAAAGCAAAAAGAAAAGGGACGAACCGAGTGGCAGTACAGGTCAAACGGCGAGGTCGATCCAATCTCTTTGTTGGCTTGGTTCGTTCGTTCGTTCGTTCATTCCCCATTGCGCCATCGTCATCCACTTTACTCTTAACGTCCTACAAAATATCTCCTCCTCCAGCTCCCCGCCCGCCCGCGACTGTGTGACGCTCCATTTCCTTTCGCGATTTTTCGTGTAATTTTCTTTCTCCCGTTAAAAGACGACGCCGTTTGTGTCGCTCCTTTTTTTCTCTTCTCTCTCTCCCCTGTTTCATCTTGATAATGAAAGATATAAATGTATTTTCCCTGGCGTGTTGTGTGTACACACACACACCTTCTTATCGCCTAAAAGGAGGCAAGGATTTTCCCTCCCGTTTTGTATAGCGAGTGGAAAACGTCGTTTGCAAACTGCACGATGACGCCAGGATCGCTTCGCACTCTCTCACCCATCGCTAGATCGGGGCAGCACCTTTGAGCCGCCCCCCTTCTGATGATTGCCTTCACGCCCGTTCCCCCCTTCCCACCCTTTTTTTCTCCCACTTCCCCATCCTTACTTATTTTCGTTTAAGGAGCGAGCACGGATGAAATCTCCCGAATCCAATCGGCCATCATTTCCTCTCTGCAGTCACTCGGCCGTCTTCTCTCTCTCGTGTGCCTGCCCACTCGCGCCGGGGTTCATTCTTCCAGTTTCGATTTTTTTCCCCTCCTCTCAACCCCTTCTCGGATGTTGTTGTTGTTGTTGTTGTAGTTGTTGTATCCCTCTCTCATTTCTCTTGATTTGATTTGATTTTCAGTGTCGTGCCCTTTTCTATTTCGAAAGAGTTTCGAAGCTTTTTTCGCACGCTCAAATTAAGTTGCCGCGTTAGACTTCTCTTCCGGCGGATGACCTTTTTCTCCGACGGGTGTGGGTGGTGCAGTTGTCGATTATTCCGTGAAGAATTCCTCGAGTTAGTTTTTCTTTTCTTTTTTTTCTTTTTTTCAGTTGCCATTTTTATCGAACGTATCGATCCATCGGTGGAGACACAAATTCTTTTTTGAAAAATCGGTTCATCCTAAATGAATAAACGAGCCGTGATGGCGCGACTGGAACGCCTCCGCCTTCAGCGGGAGGGGGCTTTCCCTCAACTTTGAATTTATGCAGAAGATGATGATGTAGACTCTGTACGTCATTATAAGCGAGGGGGGGTAATTGTTCGATTGTTTTTTTTCCCCATCCAGAAATACTTTGGTAATGGTATTGGCCTCGACTGTCGTCACTGTTGATCAATACAATAATAATTAGCGATCATCAATTTCGCCAGTCAATCAGATTGGAGATTGCCTACTGCGTAGTTGCGAAAATCAAGTCACACAAATCTGTCAAATCTCAACTATAACAACGAATAGATGAATAACAATCAAGTCATTCTTTGTTGTTATACAGTTTGAATAAATTTCAAATTTCTTAAAAAGGTAGACCCTAGGATAAGTGAAAGTGGACCCATCAAAAGAAGCCAGGAACTGAAAGAGGCGATCGGACTATATAAGAGTGGGTGAATTGAGGAGAAACCGACCCTCTAGCTCTGCTAGCAGACGAACATTTTCGTAGAATCACGAAAAGCGGAATCGTAATTAAGCGAGTCAAAAAAAAAAAAAAAAAAAAAACAGGCCATCAAATTCGTTAAAGAGTAAGTTTAGGACTCTTAACTAGGCCAGTTAGATGAAAGGAAAGCGCTCGGCATCTTGTGCCGAAAGAGAGCCAGCACTTGGTCAGGTTTCATCCGCATTACTCCGCAACTGAAGACCGAACTGTTGATGCGCACGAAATGCCTGTGTGAACCGGTTATTTGTGTCTACCATATTGCGCCAGGTCTCTTGTCGTTCCTTATCCCCTCTCACAACTTTTTTTTTCCCTATTTCTTATTTCTTTAGTGTAAAATTTATTTGAAATTGCGTTTTATTTATTCGTTGTGGGATGACACTCTCGGCGTGGCGCTCAGTGATGAATGGAATCGAGACCGACGCCTATTTAGTACCGCGCTCTATTCGTTTGCATCGGTGGAGGAGGAAATAAGATTTCAATACGAAAAGTCAATAAGATCCTTTTCCACCCTACTTTTTTTAACAAAAAACCACAGCGCATTGCATCTCTCGGTACCTTTTTTATCTCGGATTCGGCCTTACTTATACTACTACGTATATCTACTTTTCCAATCCCACTTTTGTGTTGTGTCAAGAGAGAGAGAGAAACTTTCCATTTGACGGTTCCGCGCGGCGTACACGGACCCGGGCAACTTTTTCCTTCCTTTTTCATGTCTGGCGCCTTTTATTTACACCCAATAACAACAAAATATGCGTCGAGCAGCTCTCGTCTAGTGGAAGAAGAAGAAAAAAAGAGAGTCATATTCTGATGCGACGTTATATCCTTTTACGACTTGATGCGCCTTTCATCTGTTTATACGCGGGAATCAAAAAAAAAAATAAGTCTGGCTGGAAGGACTTTATACTACCGTATGAATGAACAAGTTTTGGTATTTTTATTTTTTGGGTGGGGGGATTTTGATGCGAGCCATAGTAGTTACTTAGACAAACTTAAGTCGTCGTCGTCGTCTAGAGTTGATTCTCTTTAAATCAACTCGACGGAAAGATTGGATCAAGTAGTTAGTGCACACATGAACACTTTTTTCATCTTTTCATCACTTCATACGCAGCGTATGAAGTGATGCTGCGTAGGAAATAAAAAGGACACTGTCGCTATTATTTCAATTATTATGGCTATATAGTAAATGTGGTTGGTCTACATTGTCAAGTTGCCCGATGGCAGATTTCGTCCTGTCATAAAAGGACGAGAGAAAAGTTAGAGAATAGTTACAAGTTAAAATAAGAGCGGAAAAGCTAATACAATCCCGATTTGGCAGTTGATATTCTTTCTTCGTTCCAACATTTTGGACGATTCCAAGTCAACTATTGTCTTCGTAATTTATTTTCTGTACAAAATGATTTATTATGTTCCGCTCATTGATCGTCGCCAATTGGCTGTCGTTTATAGGGAAAACTTTCTTATTTTCAATGGGCCTATGTACAATCTAGCTAGCTAATGTTAACATGAAAAATTGGTTATCTGTCGAAAGATTAGCGATCGTGACTTTCCGGCGCTTGTTGTTGTCTGGATATCGACCGCGCTAACATCATAGACGGACAGAACATTTGATGAGAATTGTCCGCGAACTATATGTCGTATTGTGCTAGACGGACAAGCATAAAATGGCAGCCGGCATTGTGTCGTGTATCCAGACAATCCAATTTAAAAAGCAATTCGGTTCGATAACATTAAAAGTGATTTTATGACCTTTCCTCTTATTATTTAAGTAAGTTTCGGCTTATATGATGGACTCGCGACTGTAATTGATTTCGTTTGTATTATTTGCAATTTCAGTTACTATTTGGCGATCCGGCTGGAAAGTGGCCAAATACACTCTGCGGAAGGATCCGCTATATCTTCTTTACTTTTTTTTTTCGCCCCATCTTTTCCTACCTCGTTACGGCTAACAGAAACCGTCGGGGTTGCGTGAAAGGTGTCAACAGCAGAGGTGATCCGGCTGCCTTGTTACCCGAGCCATCCACACGGCAGCCGATTGCCATGTACACGACAAGCCCAAACCGGCAGCTAACCGCTAACCACCTAAAAGAAAACGGTCAATAATCAGGTTAGTAATCTCATGGCGTGCAGCTCGAATGTCATGCCGTCTTATCATGTCCGACATGGTTAGGTCTACTGTGACCTCCACTACGCCAGAAACGGACCCACACACACATATATATATCCTATATTTGTAGGACTTATGTATTAGTAATTGTTGGCGATGTCGGGCTATGCTCCAAGCATTAAAGAGCCGCCCGCCTGAAGCTCCCGACTCGCGGACGTACCTCTTCGTCCCAGCTCTCTCTGCTGCCTCGGTTTTTATTTTTCTTTTTTCTTCGTCATTATTAAGATCGATTTCACCGGTGTCCGGTCCTTGCTGCTGCACTGCCATTACTACACACATGCACGCAGGCGGGCAGTATAACGAATGGGGCTTGGAATGGGGTCCACCATCGTCCACCATGTGCAGACACATTTAGAAAAAAAAAACTCTTTCGTTTCTTGTGGGAGGCGGGAGATATAAAACAACTTTGATTCCCCGGCAATAATTGTAGCTCGTATAGATCCCAATTCCAGATGGTAATCATCTCTGTCTTGAGGCCGTTACACTCTTCGACTAGCGTGAGAGCTGAGCTGTAACCCTTTCTCATTTCTTATCACAGAAAGGAAATCAGCAGCGGATGCAGGAGATTCGCTGTTGAGATTCGGGCCGAAAGAAAAAACGTTGGGCTGAGAGGTGTCGAATGCTTGTGCTGCTGCCACTATATTCCTCCATCGATCTATTCTTTATCGTCGATTGATGATGGACGGAGAAATGATAGCGAACTAACTACTAAAACTTGTGTGTGTGTGTGTCCAAACGAAGCCCCCGGAATTTGATTTCATCGCTTATATAGCCTATATGCGCCGATGGCGTGTTGGAATCCCAGCGCCGAACATAATATTAGGTGTTTGCGAACGGGGTTTTTATTTGTTGCCATTTCGATGGATCTGCTTCTCTCAAATTGCCGTTGCCTTTTTTTCACAATAAACTTTCGGACTATCGTCGGCAGTGGGTAAAAAAAAAAAACTTAAATCGTTTGAAGAGAGAGATGGTAGATAATATAGAAAGTAAGAGCGAGATAGTGTGGAGGAGGGTGGAAAAAAAATGAAAAAGGCTATTGGGGCGTGTATATTTCATTCATCGATCAGTGTCCGAGCCATGCAATTTTGCTGACGCTAATGATGGCCTTTGGAAAATAGCCGACGCCCCCCCCCCTCGTTTTTCAATATAGCCTCTAGTCCTCTCGTCGATTTCTCCTCACTCTTCTTCCTCCTCCTCGGCCTGTACCTTATATATACATTTGTTGGTGGGACCCATTCTTTGATGCCTTGGCCATCGTCCGTTTTTTCTCTGTCCGATTCCGCCCTGATGGGCTGGTAGGACTAGGGGAAGAGCAGCTCATGTGCGTGTCGTTAGCTACAAAACCACCGGCGTATTATCGCTCTGTTGAAACTTGGAAGGGGGGAAACAGACATAACATGTATGTGTATGTGTATATACTACTTGTGTGTATATACAGTAACATTACTTCACGTGTCGTTGAATTGCTGCGACTCACCATTTCTGGGAAGGGCCAACACCGTGGAATATTTGCCAAATCATCCACCCGTTTTATCGATTCGCCTCGGGTAGTTGGTGAATTATTGGCTTAGTTTTCGGGAAGAACCGAGTTGAGATCTTTTGAAGTTCAGAGGGCAGAAAAGTTAAGCGAATGGGAATTTTTTTATATTTTTAAATAGAAATAAAACGGGGGAAAGGGGAGATGGGGGGGAGGCTTAATCGAACGATATCCGATCATTGCAAAGAATCGTTTTTCATGCGCACCGTTATAACCGAGTGAGTCTCTTCCGGCCTCCGGGCCGTCCCGACAAAAAAATAAAAATTGTTTCTTTTCATTTCACGTCTCTCGTCCTTTCAGGAAAAGATATTCTTTTTTCGGCTCTATGTGGAGCAGCACAGCCTCTGGCATTATAACAAATGACGATGGACATGTTTACCGACACTTTTCCTCTTTTCCCGGTATCGTCTACGTAGTAGTACTCGTTAAACTCCGCCCATCGCATCCGAATTCAATGTGTGTACCTCTTGACTCGCCATTCTCAGTGTACAGCCTTGCCGATTTACGGCCCATCCCACAGTCGTTGTCGTTTCGCTTTTCGTCGTCTTCGTGTTTGTTTATCGACCGTCGGTGATTCCCAACTTCCGGCCGGTCACGATCTCATACGGCGGACGTCGCAAGCTGAGACACGCAGCCAAGAAAAGAGTGCGGAAAATGTTTTTCACGCTCGACTGCTCCTCTGAAATCTCAAACGCGTCAAACTGTAAACACTCCGCCCATGGATTTTGCAGATTGTTTTTAAAATACTTTGGGAAATGGACGTACTTGCGTTTTTAGATGGACGTACATAGACGGGCAGAAAGGTGAAACGCATGGATCGGAATTGTCGATCGATCTTATTGGTCGTAAGTTTCCAAGTCATTCCGTGGTGACCTATAAGTCCATATAGACTTCACTCGGGATGGGGGATACCTACCTACCATCCAGCGGAGAATTAATGTGATTATCGCGTGCAGTTCACTCCCGACGCCGTGTATTTCCCCGAGAAAGAATGAGAATAGCAATAGGTAGTCAATAGTATAACGGTTATAATTCTCTTTTCATGTTCACCATCAGCTGTAGGTCTGCACGCATAAACCAATGGGATATTGCATTCCGATGTACAGCGTATTAGGTCGAAAAAGAAGAACAGCGCAAGGAGGCCGCGTATTGGATTGATTCAATCCTCACAAGTCCTTCAATTAAAAATCTAATCAAGGAAGCAGAAGAAAAACAAACAATATTGATGGAAGAGTTATTGTAGTATTTTTTGAAAGTACATTAGTTACGCAGTAATCCGTGTGGATTAACCAAGTATTTTTGCAGTTTGTAAATCTTGATCCTCGTGATTTATTCGTCTGAATAGTCGACAAGAATGATTTCTTTCGTTTTCAATCTTGACAGTCGCCAGACGAATTTAATTGTTATGCAAATGACCGAGCACTTCGCAGAATTGAAGCGCAGGTGTGTGCAAGGGGCAAGTAGTTAAAGTCACGTAATTTACCACAGGCCGTTCATTTTTTTTCCCCCCGCCCCGTTGAATAGAATCAAAGAAAATTCGTTGCTAACGCTAGTTTCGGTTATCGGAATAAATATTTGGGATAATGTAATATCTTAGAAACCCGACCGTCTCGTTATTTTCTCGTCTCGTATCTATCTTGACTGAGACAAGTGTCATTTGCTGATACAAGGAGGCAGTAAAGACTCGAGGAACTGGTTACGTGCCCTCGCCCATTAATCCTTCCTATTTTTCCTGGCCATTAGCGCCGTGCGTGCAAAAAGAGATACAAGTTTCTTAACCTTTACACAGCAAAGCCACACACTAACGCAGAGCTAGGGGAGTAAAAAAAAGAAAGAAGACATTGTTGCGTTACCCCGCCAGCCATCGTTAGCGAGTGACAGGCACGTTGGTCAACGTGTTTTTGTATTTTCGGTACTAGTGTCTCCTTTTATCAAGACACCACCATTACTGTAATTTTTTTGCACTTGATTTGTTTTTTCTAACACAAGGAACACACAGTCGCTCCTTATCTGCTCAAACGAAGTTGATCAACTACACGAGAGAAGGGAACGAATATGTGGGATGCACAGTAAGTTAGGATCTATTGCGATTCGTAATGATCTTTGATCTTGCTGAGCAGAGCGTCGCAAGTCTTCTTGGCATCACCCAACAACATGGAAGCATTGGGTTTGTAAAAAATAGGATTGTCTACGGCGGCGTAACCGACACCCATCGAACGCTTCATGACGACGACCTGCTGGGACAGCCACACTTTCAAGACGGGCATGCCTGCGATGATGGAATTGGGATCTTCTTCAGCGGCACTGTTGACAGTGTCGTTGGCTCCAATGACGAGTACCAAGTCGGTTTCCTATTTCCGGAAGAAAAGACAAAATTAAATTTAAAATCCTGATTTAAAAAAAAAAAAAAAAATGAATTGTTACCTTGAAGTCATCGTTGATTTCCTCCATCTCCAACACGACATCATAGGGGACTCCGGCTTCGGCTAGGAGAACGTTCAATTGACCAGGCATACGTCCGGCGACTGGGTGAATTCCGAATCTGACATTCTTTCCCTTGCTCTTCAAAAGGGCAACCATTTCGGCGACGGGGTATTGAGCCTTGGCGACGCAAAGACCGTAACCTGGAGTGATGATGATGTTCTTGGCATTGGTGATCATCTCGACGGTGCCATCAACGTTGACTTCAGTGTGAGTGCCAGTGATTTCCATTGGCTTACCTCCGGCAGTGGAAGACGTGCCTGAGAAAGAGAACGACGTTTTTTTTACAATTGATTTTGACGTTTTCATACTGGTTAGAACTGACCGTAACCGCCGAGAATAACGTTGGGCAAGGAGCGGTTCATGGCTTTGCACATGATGTAGGACAGGATTGCACCGGAAGAGCCGATAAGGGCACCGACGATGGTCATCAAGTTGTTGTTCAACATGAAACCTTCGGCGCACAGAGCCCAGCCAGAGTAGCTGTTGAGGACGGTGATGACAACAGGCATGTCAGCTCCTCCGATAGCGGCGGTCAAAGTGACACCCATGATGGTCGACAGGGCTGTGGTGGTTCCCAACATTGACATACCGGCCACGAAAGAGGGGTCGTAAAAGTAGTAGCCCATGGCAGCGACATTGCCGAGCATAAGTCCACTGTTCAAAGCGTGACGACCAGGAAGCAGAAGGGGAGACGAGTTGAGCATACCCTGTGAAAAAAATAATATTAAGTCAGTTGACGTTCGATTTACTAATCAAAATCTTTCTTTTCCCACCTGCAGTTTTCCGTAAGCGATGAGCGATCCGCTGAAGGTGACTCCACCAATGAATGTACCCAAGAATAGAGCTGACTTGATGACATTGGCGGCAGGATCGGTGGCAAAGTGCGGGAAATCGACGATGTAAGTACTCAAGCAAGTGAGGACGGCAGCGGCACCGACCAACGAGTGGAAAGCGGCAACCAATTGCGGAAGGTCAGTGATTTCAATTTTCTTGGCGATAGTCGTACCGAGAACACCACCGACACCCATGCAGGCAGCCATTTGGGTGAGGGTGTCCATGTTGGGGCTCATCAATCCCAAAGTGGCAGCGATACCACCGGAGACACCAATCTGGCCTAGAATGTTTCCAATGCGCGATGTCTTTTGCGAGCTGAGGCCGGCCAATGCACCAACGCAGCAAAGGGAGGATGCAAGGTATGCCATCTGATGTACTTCAGGGTATCCCATGTGTACTCCCCAGCCGTAGCTGCCGAGGAAGACGGAGGCTGGAATTCCGTACAAATAGTAAAACTCGGGAGGGTCAGCTGTAAAACAAAAGAATGGCATGAGTTGGGTTGTTTTTTATATTCGATTGGTCATTTTTTATTCTCTTACTGGGTCTCCTGAACATGTCAAGCATCCGCTTGGTGACCAAGAAGCCACCAAAAATGTTGATTGACGAAATGAAAGCAGCGCTGGCAGCCAAAGTCTGGGCAGTATTGGATGGGAAATAACCGCCACCCATTTGGAGGAGACCACCCACCGCGGTAATACCAGAAATAGCATTGGTGACGGACATGAGTGGCGAGTGGAGGGCCGGGGTAACTCCCCACACAGTGTGGTATCCGACAATGCAGCCCAAGCCAAGTGTCGTCGTCATAGTGGTAAATGCGGGATTGGGAGCGTTGATGCCAAGTGTCATCAACGTGCCAAGTCCTCCCGTGTACGCCAAAGCGTCTTTAAGGGTCAGGTTGAAGTAGTCTGGTGGTGGAGGGGCTACTTTTTCCGCAACTTTAACCTGTTAGATAATTACTTAGGTTATGGCAACTGTTGATGATTCAGAGTTTATATAAACCACGTACCGCCGCTTGAGGTTGGGCGGAAACGGCCACAGGGGGTGCGGGCCACAGGAGTTGACCGTCCTTCAAGACGATAGATCCGCGAACAACTTCATCCTCCAAGTTGATGTTGTAGTGATCTTTCTCACCGATGGAGAGGAAGAATTTGGAAATGTTGTTGGCGTAGAGAGTGGACGCTTGGGTTGGCAAACGGCTAGGGAAATCAGTCAAGCCAATGTGGACTACGTCCTGAAGGAGAGTCCATTCGGTCAGTTGATAAGAAATCATATTGCTTAGTAGTTGCTATCCTCACGTTGTAAGTGTAAATTTCTCCTGGTTTGGTGGTCTCGATGTTGCCACCGGCTTCAGCTGCCAAGTCGACAACGACTGAGCCGGGTTTCATCGAATCGATCATGGCCTTGGTGATCAGGGTTGGTGCTTTTTGACCAGGAATCAAAGCGGTGGTGATGATAACGTCGACTTCCTTGGCCTGTTTGGCGAACAGAGCCATTTCAGCCTCAATGAATTCCTTGGACATGACTTTGGCATATCCACCAGCTCCGTCTCCGGATTCCTGTTTTTTTATTTATTTATTTTTTTCAAACGTTGAAATTAGCTCAGTAAACCGGCAACGAAACCCAAGAACTCGAACCTTAATGTTAACTTCAAGAAATTCGGCACCCATGGACTCGACTTGTTCTTTCACGGCTGCTCGGGTGTCAAATGCACGTACAATGGCTCCCATGTTTTTGGCTTGGCCAATGGCAGCCAAACCGGCAACACCACCACCGATGACTAGAATTTTAGCAGGTGGCACTTTACCGGCGGCCGTGATTTGGCCGGTAAAGAAACGACCGAAATGGTTTGCGGCTTCGACTACTGCCCTATAACCAGCAATATTTGCCATTGAACTGAGAGCGTCGAAAACCTGTGCTCGTGAGATACGAGGGACAGAATCCATGGCTAGTGAAGAAATTTAATTGTGTTTAGAACAGTAAAGTAACTTAATAAATAGATATTTCTTTTTTACCAAAAGCCGTCAGCTTCCTTTCAGCCATTTTGCTAACCAGGGGTTTGTTAAGGGCAGGATAAAGGAATGATATGATGTTGCCATGTTCCTTCAGTAAACCAATTTCAGATTCCACTGGCTGTCTCACTTTCAAAACAATGTCTGAACAACAAAAATGTTTCTTAAGTCTAAATTTCTCTACAATACAGCAGTTAAGACGTATATTACCAGATTTAAAGGCAGTGTTCTTGTCAGTGAGTTTTCCTCCTGCAGCTGCGTAGTCATCATTGCGGAAACGAGCTTCAATACCAGCCCCTGATTCAATGTTGACAGTGAAGCCCTTCTTGACTAGTGCCGCAGTCACAGTGGGAGTCAGAGCAACTCTAGAATTGCATACCATGCAATTTTCTTACTTCTCGAATTCTTTCATTTCATCTGCTATTATTTATACCTTCGTTCATTAGTCCAAATTTCTTTGGGTACACCGATGGATAGATTTTTGTAAGGAATGCCTTTAATCGGTTCAGCAGGCTTAGCATCCTTAGCGTCCTTGCGGAGTGGTCTTGCATAAGTGCGGAGCCCACGAATCGAGCAGAGCAGGGGCGATTGGACCTGCCCCTGGATGTTTAAGGAAACACGTAATACGCTGGCCATATCAGCAAAATCTGTTCCAATCGAACAAACAAATTCAATAGTTCAATTCAAAAGATTAACGAAAAGGTAAACAAAGTACAATCGATAAAGCTGTTAATAATGGCCGCTAGATGGCCACAGAACAGCTAATAATAGAGGCTATTTATAATACGACTACGTTGCGTCTTTTTCTCATGTGATCATTAACAAACGACGATTTGCAAAATACCGATCGAAAAATATGTATTGAAAATTGTATTCCTTTAACCCTATCGTCGTTTAATAAGTGTATGGAATGGTGTACAGACAAAGGGGGGTGGACTACGAAGGTGATTTACAATAATGGACGACAATTGCGTTGTCAAGGGGAAAAAACTAGCGCTTTGTGAAGACGATTTAGTTATTAACTAGAAAATATTAACTTACTCGGCCGCAATTGCGTAAGACAAAAATGGAAGTAACTTGGAGAGAGAGAAAGAGCCGGGAATCTTTGCTCCTGGACCCGGCAGTCTGCAGTAGGATAACAGAGAACAGGCGTATGTAGTTGAACTTGCTCTTTACAGAGTATGGGCGCTAGAGGCGCTAGTTGTTTGGCAAGGCGCCATTTAACAAAAGAGATAAATGACAAAGAACCATATAAAATTACCTAAATCGGAATCAACTACTAAGCAAGAGTATCTACCTTTATGAAGATATTCTCACCTGTATTGCGCTTATCGCACCAAGTAATCGAAAAACCAAAGGTCGATAAGACAAAGATTTGGGGTTAACGGAAACTCGTGTATTTAATTTATACGTTACTCAAAACATAGTTCTGAAGCCGTACAGTGAAGCCTTATTCTTTATTCATTAGGAATTTAAGTGGAATAAACCGCTTTGTACTTTTGTAGATCTTAGCCAACTGCGCAGTTATCTTCACACGTATTCAGATCACGTATCGTCACTTAAGGTCACCTGCCGGTAGTCCTGAACGGCGATTCAAACTTACAGTTGCTTAGAAAATCACTAAATCACCGAACTAAAAACAAATGAGCAATAAAAGTGTGAACTGATTCAGAGTTTACTGTGAATCAAACTATTTTTAAATAAATACTTTTAAAATCAATTTTGAACTAGACCACCAGAGGCTCTGTGGTGCACTTTTTGTACTATACCCCTCCTCTTATCCCATCATAATATCCGCCCTCCTCCCCCGTGGGGCCAAGTTGGCGACGCAGCTGATGTGCAAGTATTTTCGGGACTTGAACACGGTCAACGGTAGAAGGAAGGCATTCGAAAAAATACACCGGCAGTCAAGATGGCAGGAAATTTAACTAAAATCGGTAAAGTGCTTGGACAACTAAGCACTTCGTCTACTAAAGTATGCGCCCCTGCTGTTGCCACTCAAAACCGCAACTGTAAGTAACTTTTGAATTTATTTCTATTTGAAATGTGATCCTTGTTTCCTTTATCCTTCGTCGACTTGGTTGCTAGCTCTTGTTCAAACAAAGCGTATCTTATACATGGAACCGGTAACCAAGTCTAAAGTAGAAATGTAATTTAATTCACAAAACGATTCGCTATGTTATGTATGTGATGTGGTGATATTGTTGTTTTGAATTTTTTATGAAATTCCTTCACGTGTGCATTTTTCAATGAAAAAAGAAAACGGACTTTTTGGCTGGGATTCGGTAAACAGCGTACGGTCCTATAGGGGAGGGGGGAGATAATAATACTCCAACAGATGGAGTCCCGTGACACTCACGTAGCCAAGATTAGCTTTTTGACGTCACTGTCTGCTCTTTCGTTTTTTAAATATCGAGGCGCCATTGCGGCCATTTGTTTGTTATTGTCTGTGTTTGTTATTCACAAATTTTTTGAATCCTGTATAAGATGGAACTGGAAAGAGGATTGAAGTTGCACGCCCAATTGTCGACCTTGATGGTGATGAGATGACTCGCATCATCTGGGAAAAAATCAAGGAAACTCTGATCTTTCCTTACTTAAAGGTAAAGTCTGAAACAATTTAAAACTATTCTTAAATTGGCTGATAGCCAGAGACAGTAGTGGCTTATGGCCAGCCTTCCATGTTTTTAACCTGCTGCCAAAACCTAAAATAGCAAGAAAGGGTGTGTAAATAGCTGACTGTTGCTTTTTAATTGAATACAGATTGAGTGCCTCTACTACGATCTTGGACTTCCCTACCGTGACCAGACTGATGACCAAGTCACCTTCGATGCTGCTTATGCCATCTTGAAACACAATGTTGGCATTAAGTGTGCTGTATGTATTCAGATTTTCTATTCTGTATTTAAATTGAATTCAAACTAAAGATTTTGTGTTCGTCAACAGACCATCACTCCTGATGAACAGCGTGTTGAAGGTACTTCTTTCTCATATTTTGTTTGAGGGACGTACTTATTGATTTAATTATAGAGTTCAAGTTGAAGAAGATGTGGCCCAGCCCGAACGGAACCATCCGCAATATCTTGGGAGGCACCGTTTTCCGTGAGCCCATCCTGTGCAAAACTATCCCTCGTCTGGTGCCCGGCTGGACTCAACCCATTTGCATTGGTCGTCACGCTTTTGGTGACCAGTACAAGGCCACCGATTTCGTCGTTCCTAAAGCTGGCTCAGTCGAACTAGTCTTCAGTCCAAAAGATGGATCTCCTCCTATCCACTACCCCATGTATGAATTCAAAGCTGGCGGTGTTGCTATGGGAATGTACAACACTGATGAATCTATTACTGCTTTCGCCCACTCGAGCTTCCAGGCAAGGAGTGACTCAATTAGTTTGACAATCAGCAACTTTTTATATCTAGCTTTGGTTTTCTAGATGGCCATTAGCAAGAAGTACCCGCTGTACATGTCTACCAAAAACACAATCCTTAAGCGATATGATGGTCGATTCAAGGATATCTTCCAAGAAATCTATGAAAAGTAAGTTACTTTTATTACTGTGTGAGTAACTCGATACTAAAATTTGTTTTGTAGGACATACGAGCCCGAATTCAAGAAACTTGGCATCTGGTACGAACATCGCCTGATCGACGACATGGTTGCCCAAGGAATCAAGAGCTCAGGTGGCTTCGTCTGGGCCTGCAAGAACTACGATGGTGATGTCCAGTCTGATGTTGTTGCTCAGGGTTATGGATCTCTTGGCTTGATGACATCTGTTCTTATCTGCCCGGATGGCAAGACCGTCGAGTCTGAAGCCGCCCACGGAACTGTTACACGCCACTACAGGTAATGCTATACATTTGTCTGAATTTCTGGAGAATGCAGACGTCATTTTCTTGTTGACGATGTGTAGAGAACACCAAAAGGGTAAATCCACGTCTACCAACCCCATTGCTTCCATCTTCGCATGGACTCGTGGTCTAGAACATCGTGCTAAGCTCGACAACAACCCAGAGCTTGCCCGATTTTCTCAGTTGCTCGAGAAGTCTTGCGTCGATGTCGTTGATTCCGGAAAGATGACTAAGGATCTTGCCATTTGCGTATACGGTATGAAAGAAACCAAGGAAGGAATGTATTTGAACACGATGGACTTCCTTAATGCAATTTCTGATGATTTGAGCAAGAAAATGTCAAGCTAAACTTGCCACCTATTTTCCAGCTGCTGGTACGTTTAGTATCTGTGCAACGTCCCTCCACTTATTGTTGTGTAGGCCAAAGCAATACACATCCATATTGTGTACATCGCTGTTATCGATTCATTGGTGAGGAAGCCATGTAAACAGCATTGTTTATAAATTTTTAGAATAATATACTGAACATTGTATAGGTATCAAGCATTTAACTGATATTTTTTCGTGAAAGTAGTGACGTGACTAGAGTTAATTATTGTTTTAACAAATGCTGCCTCGACTTGGAAAACTAAACCAGTAGTTAATTGAAATTATTGGCGAATAGTCGGTTTTTTCTGAGACTGGTTGACGTGGCGAAGAGCACGTACGTACGTCGAAAAATCGATTCTCGTATGACCTTAACCTTCAATTTTACGCGAGCGGTGAAAACTGCACTGCACGGGGAAAACCTGAACTAAGTGTGCGAGCAGTTCGTCACGCCCCAACAGAGACATGTTCACAACATTTCATTTTTGATAAAATGAGAACACCATTTCTGGATTGCATGTTTTGGGTGAGTGTGTAAATAAAAATTGCATACTATTCATGTTAGTGTTGTGATGTCCTTTTAAGGTTCTCGTGTCTCATCTTATCTTTCGCTCATCGTGGGCTACATAACAGAAATTCCTTAAAAGAAACTTTTTTATAGGCCTCAGCTTGTTGAAGGGGCTGTGAAATGGTGTTAATAAAGTCAGGTAAGATCAATATTGCTATTCTTTCGCATGCTTTGCTTCCTTCTGTCAAAAATGTGTTCATTCAACTCTTACGTTCCTTTTTTTTAGATCTAACATTTTTCACCTATGATTAAAATTATTAAAAATTTTCGCGAATTTTAAAAAATCACCGTTGTATTTTAGAAATCTTTAGATGCAGAACACAGTTTGAAATTGTAGAAATGGTAAGTAATTGTATGTTGAAGTATGAATGTATGATCCATCAAAGTCACAAAGTGAGAGTTTTTCTGTGGTGTACTAGCTTATTAATATCTGCCTTTTCTTATTGCCTTTACCTAAATTGATTTTTAATTTCCTTTTAGCTCATGAATCTCATGTTATTACAGAACACATTTACCATCGCAGTAGATTAAAAAATGCAAAATCCAAGACTTCCTGAGTGCAATTAATATCCGCCTCCCATTCCACCGTAGCCACCGCTGCTGCCACCATAACCGGCGCTGCTGCCTGATCATTGCCAACAAAATAATTAGGAATGCTCACAAGATATTCAAAGAGGATTAGATTGTGATATAAGGTTTGTGCATTTACCTCCCTTTCCTTTGCTTTTACCACCTTTGGCTTTTCCGCCTTTTCCTTTGCCCTTTCCTAATTTTAATTATTTTAAAGCAAATAAGGTATTTGAGTTTTGGTTTGTATAAAAGCAAAAACAATAGTGGTTGTTTTTACCTCCGCCGTAGCTGCTTCCGCCACTTCCGTAGCTGCTTCCGCCACTTCCGTAGCTGCTTCCGCTACTTCCGTAGCTGCTACCACCGCCATACCCTCCAGAGCTCATGTGTTTCTTGCCTTTAGACTCGGCCAATTCCAAATCTTCATTGGCAGCTTCCATGGCGTAAGCCACTACCACCAAAACCGCGAAAACCAAGGCAATCTGTTATATATTTTTAAAAGTTAACATTAGGATTAAAAATTTATAACTTTAGTCGAGTTTAGTTATAAAGGTAAAACTTTACTTTGAAAGAAACCATTCTTGCTGTAATAGAGCTGAGTGTTCACTGCTAGTTGATGTCTTAGAGAACAGAGAGATGATTGTGATGTGACGATTCTAATCGAAGTAGTCTCCCTTTTATACACGCCACTTTTCTGTCCCTATAGCGGCCTGGGTAAGGGAAATAAAAAGGGATGGCCATCGTACGCGTTCGCCCAAGGACGAGAGTGAAAGGACGATGTCTAGCGAAAACTAAACCAATCCCACAATCAATCGTCTCGTAAAGTGCTTAAACGATTTTTGTAAATATGGCACCTGCTATGCTGCCATATTTATAAATGGGTAAAACAACTTTCCAAAATGACTTTCGTATTTTTTTAGATGAGCAGAGAACACGCAAATATAACCCTCAAGTGAAAACGTGATGTTCAGGTATTTCACATGACGTCCCTGAATTTCGCGTGTGTAGGAGAAAACGAAAACATTCTCGCTTTCTGTTGAAGGAATCAACGTGACGAAATTATTTTTATGTTTACCTTTCTTAAAAACGTTAGACACGCTCAGATTCCCGTTAATTCACATGGCTTTTATACAATAACAAAAACTAAGTGCAATGAACGGCCTGTTTTCCTTATGTGCAACCCATGCCTGTTGTTGTACAATCTACTAAATACCAGTCTAACTTTTAGAAATTTATACGTTATAAGCTAAAGCAGTACAAGTAGTTAAAACGGAGTGAAATCCCATACTTTTGTGCAATAGGCGAACGCTTCCGATGGCCATACTTTTTTATTTCCCTTATCCAGGCCGCTTTAGGGACACTGGGACAAAAGAGTGGCGTGTATAAAAGGGACTACTTCGATTAGAATCGTCACATCACAATCACCTCTCTGTTCTCTAAGACATCAACTAGCAGTGAACACTCAAACCTATTACAGCAAGAATGGTTTCTTTCAAAGTAAAGTTTTACATTTAAAATTAAAATTTAATATAAATTTCAAATCCTATTGTTAACTTTTGAAAATCTTAAACAGATTGCCTTGGTTTTCGCGGTTTTGGTGGCAGTGGCTTACGCCATGGAAGCTGCCAATGGAGATTTGGAATTGGCCGAGTCTAAGGGCAAGAAACACATGAGCTCTGGAGGTTATGGCGGTGGAAGCAGCTACGGAAGTGGCGGAAGCAGCTACGGAAGTGGCGGAAGCAGCTACGGCGGAGGTAAAAACAACCACTATTGTTTTTGCTTTTATACAAACCAAAACTCAAATACCTTATTTGCTTTAAAATAATTAAAATTAGGAAAGGGCAAAGGAAAAGGCGGAAAAGCCAAAGGTGGTAAAGGCAAAGGAAAGGGAGGTAAATGCACAAACCTTATCACAATCTAATCCTCTTTGAATATGTTGTGAGCATTCCTAATTATTTTGTTGGCAATGATCAGGCAGCAGCGGCGGTTATGGTGGCAGCAGCGGTGGCTACGGTGGAATGGGAGGCGGATATTAATTGCACTCAGGAAGTCTTGGATTTTGCATTTTTTAATCCACTGCGATGGTAAATGTGTTCTATAATAACATGGGATTTATGAACCAAAAGGAATTTAAAAACCAATTTAGGTAAAGGCGATAAGAAAAGGCAGATATTAATAAGCTACTACACCACAGAAAAACTCTCACTTTGTGACTTTGATGGATCATACACTCATACTTCAACATTTAATTAATTACCATTTCTATCATTTCTAACTGTTCTGCAACTCAAGATTTCTGAAACTGAAATACAACGGTGATTTTTTTTTATTCGTGACAATTTCTAATAATTTTAATCATAGGTGGTAAATGTTAAGATCTAAAAGAAAAGAAATATAAAGTTGAGTGAACAAGTAGTTTTTTAAAAACGAAAGCCAATGCATTCAATAAGAAAGAAAGTTTACCAAGAGCATCCAACAAGTTTGGAAGGAAGGAAGTGAAGCATGCGAAAAATAGCAATATTGAACTAACCTGACTTTGTAATCACCATTTCACAGCCCCTTCGAAAAGCTGAGACCAATAAATAAATGACCAATTCGATAAAAAAACGGAAGATAGTGTAGCTATTCCTTTAAAGGATTATTGATTACTGTTATATAGCCTACGATGAGCAGGTGAGACACGAGAACCTGAAAAGGACATCACAGTATTAACATGCGTAACACGCAATTTTTATTTACACAGACTTAACGAAAACGTATTCAATCCAGAAAAGATGTTCTCATTTGATCAATGATGGAATGTTGTGAACATGTCTCTGTTATTGGGGCGTGACGAACTGTTCGAAAACGAAGTTCAGGTTTTCCCTTGCACAACGCTTAACAAAAACGAAGTGCAATTAACGGCCGGTTTTCCTTATGTGCAACCCATGCCTGTTCATGAAAATATTTTCTAGAGATACTTTTTAAATGTCAACGTTGAGCAAGAGGGTTGCCGAAATTAATACGAGTGTGTTAACGTTAGCTTTCACCGACACGCTTCGTATCATTTATAGGTTTATAGCAGACTAGCTATAGATACTGAAGGTCTTCTCAGGAGTCAAAAACCAATCTTATTTCCAATTATTAATCCAATATTGTGTAAACCACAAAGAAATCCCCTAACTATCAAAGAAATTAAAGGGGAAAACCAAAATGTTGTTCATGTAGGACTGCACGAAATAAGTATCTGCAAAATTTTTATCGTTTGCTAACTATTTATAAATTTGAACTTTCTTTTTTTCGCGTGTTGTCGTAGGGCCGTTTCTATATTTCCTAATAACATTAGAACATAGAACTCCATTGCGCGACAGTAGAACTCTGAGAACTCCAACGATAGGTTTTACGTCCATCAACGAATCTTTTGGCTGTCGGTAGGTGGCTAAAATAAATTGTGCGTCCCCCATCCACCAGATGACGGGAGTGTGTTTGTGAGGACGAAATATTTGCCATTTGTTTGTTGTTTCCGAGACGCTGACTGAAAGTGTGTTCCAAAATCATTACGGAATTGAGGTGTCGATCTACATTTTCAGCCATGAAATGTATTTGGTAATGCTAGTTTGGATTTCTTCAATTTAATTAATCTTAGACGTTTCTGTCTGAATTTACAGGCAATCTGGCATATAATATCACTTGGCCAAATATGTGACGTGGGTCGAAACTGATGTCCATTTTGCCGAAATGTCGGCCATTGTTAGCTGTACCTATATACGGCATGGTATACGGCTGTTCGTCTCATCTCGTGCAGAAACACTTTAGAGCTGGTAAAGTAATTTTGTTGGTCAATTTCCCTGCAATAATGTAATAGGTTTTATTAGATTATGTTTAGGTTTGAGATGGATATCCCTTTGCTCAACTATTGCATAAATTAAGAACACGACAAAGTCTGAGCTTCATGGCTGCCGAATCATTAACACAGTTTTGTTGCAGCCAGCTGGTGAAAGATGTGATCGAGTCAAGTTGAGCTGTAGCTGCTGCATGCAGTTTATCAAGCTGGGTTAAAGTGTCACTGCAGGAAGACTTCTTGAATTGGTAATTTGATTGATATTGGTTGGTTGTAAATTGGGAAGTCTTGTGGTTTTTTGTTTGTTATTGTAATTTTGCATTCAATTACAAGTTCAACTCTAATGTGATGTAGAAAATTAGGGGTAATATTTCTTCCTTCCAAATAATTGTTTCCGTTCTAAGATAGCCACATTGTTGGTAAGCTTCTACTGAGTTTTTTTTTTTCAATTTTCTTCCAATCAAACTAGAACAAAAATTCCCACTTAGTATTAAAAAGTTTTTGTAACATATTGGAAGTAGATGTACAGAATTCTTTACTGGTTTCAATTAATTGATTAATTTATTTAAGTAAATTTTATTATTGGCACCTTTTTTTACATTTCAAAATGTTATTGGCTTATTAATGTTCTTTTTGTTTGTAGGAGTTCATGGTCGGTTTGATGTTTATGGTGTTGCTGTTTGGTGTACAGTGGTTTTGCAGCCCCTTTCCAATTGAGAGATGCCCTGAAATTGAGCTTGTGAAGACTTGTAGTTCAACATCACACTTAAATGTCTCTTTTGTCTATGCATGGTATCCATGCAGTATATGCAGTGTTGAACAGTTGGGTAAAATAGTCAATGATGTTTGATGTCGGTCTTATTTTATCGGTTGCACTTTGTCGATATGTTGTCTCTTGGTACCGGCGTTGAGGTAATGCTTGATGTTTCGTTCAATTATTGACTTTTAATTAAAATTTCTATTCGTTTTTCAGTTTAATCGTTTGCTGCCGTTCCATAGACTTGATCCATTGGTAAAACTGAGGAGAGGTTGCTGAAATTCAAGACTCGTCAATAAATTATGTAGATGTAGACAAATTACAAGTGCATATCTGGGCTCCATTCTTCAGTGACCCCGTTTCCCTAACTAACAACTAACCAACGCCGGCCGGTGGTCACTCTCTCGCTGCGACAACCAGGAGGAAGGGAGATGACTGGTCGAACGGGGACTTGCAAGGCGCATGATTCGATGAAATCTGTTGGAGGGTCATGAGTCTAAGCCGGAAGCCTACTAAGATGCATTGCTCTCTTAAAAATTGTTCCTCGGCTCTCTTCGCTCTTTTTCCGGTTTCTCTTAACCATGGGCTGGTAATCTCCCTGGTCCAGCCAATCAAGGCAGTCTCCCCCTGCTTTATTTGGCTGCGTCTTGATCCGGACGGTCTGTTTAGTAAATATAATTCAATATGTAAATGTAAACCTTTATATTCGTTTTAATTAAATGTCAATTTATAAACAAACATACATAATGAATTAAACGGAATTAAAAAAGTTTATTAAACAGACCGTCCGGATCAAGACGCAGCCAATCACAAATTTTATTATAAAAAATCAAAAAAAAAAAAAATTAATCATTAAGTTATGTTACAGCATTCCCCGTATATTATGGTTCGTCCAGGTTTGTATGGCTTTGTTTAATCTTTAGTTGAACGCTAAATATATTAGGCCAGCTAAGAGAATTTGGCTAGATATTTACAAGATTAGTGAATGTGATTTTTTAAAAGAAATTGTGCCTGTTGCACATCGATATTAATGGCCTTGATTCTTAAAGGTGGCTTGGATAAACTTTCAACGATTAAACTCCATATAATAAATAGGTAATATAACATTAAGCTAATGATCTTGCATTCTTGACTAAATATTTTCAGGCAACTTTTAAAGTTTTCGTGGGCACTAATTTGCAGAGTGCTCGTGACCAACAGATAAAATGGCCCAATCCATATTGCCAATTTGCAAGCTGTCTTCGTGTCTTCCAAAACAATCCAAAACCAAGGAATTTCTATTTGCAAGGTAGTATTATTTCAACCATGTTTCTATTTATTACTGTGGTAATAATTCAAGATGATGTAGTCTAATTAGGTAGAAAACCTTTCTGAAAAGTTTAGGAGCCATGTTAATTTCAATTGGTATAATAAAGTGAGTTTTAAGCCATAATCATTTGGTATTAATTTTTATATTGGTTGTTGTAGACCCATTCCAATCCCCAGCAACGTAAACCTGCAGAAGGAAAGGCACGTAAAATTTGTCATGCAGTGGCGTAGGGGTTGGGTGAGAACGGGATGTGTTACATAACCATTTGGTATTCATTTTGATAGATATTGGTTGTTGTAGACCCATCCCAAGCAACGACAACCTGCACGTGCCTGTGCCTGTAGAAAGGCACGTAAAACTTGTCATGTAGAGGTTGGGTGAGAACGGGATAAGTTACATAACCATTTGGTATTCATTTTGATATTAGTTGTTGTAGACCCATCCCCAGCAACGTCAACCTGCAAAAGGAAAGGGCAGTCCGCCTGTCCTTCACATTCGAAGGTCACGGAGATCATTACGAAAAACTTCTCATCCAGATGGTGTAGAGGTTGGGTGAGAACGGGACGTGCTTCATCATTTTCAAGCAGGTACAATAGCCGCAAGGCTTAAGAGGTGAGGGTGATAAAAAAAATCGTATAAAAAGGAGAGAGAAAAAGCGAAGGTAAATCAGTCGAGTGAACATCTCCGACACGGCAACAACTGCAGCGCACTATCTGTCACCAACTGCATTCCTCGTCGTATTACCAGTTCGTAATAATGGGTAAATATTCTGTTTTCTAAGTTGAGATTGGTATCAATTCTTCTTTTTTCTTTAAGTATGCCTGTTATTATTTAATTTTTATGTTTACATTTATTAATTGTTTAGTAAACTATGGCGTCGAGCTGCTGCTGTTGAGTGTTGTATCGTTGATGGCTGGGTCGACCACTGGTGTACCGATGTTCCCTGGGTATGGCGGATACCAAACCGCAACGCCGCCACCTTACTACCCAAAAGCAACTTACGCAACGACCAGTTACTGCACCGAGGTCTACAAGTACTACGCTACTAAGTCACCAGAGTTGTGTACCACAACGATTAACAATTAAACTTACGCTGCCCCGATCCACTACACTGGCCGTGAAGTATTACTCTGCCCCGAGTTTCTACACAACCAATGCGACGGAGCATCACTACGCATGCTGCCCCATCCTACTACACCCAGGCTCCCTGGTATTACTCCGTTCTCAGCTACTTACTGCACCTTTTTTTCCAAAATACTACTCTGTTCCCAGCTGCTAAACCGAGGCTCCCGCTGATTACTCCACCCAAACGGTCGAGTACTACACCGAAGCGGAAAAGTACTACTCTGCCCTGATCTACACAGCCACAACTGAGGCGGTTAAGTATTACGCTGTCCCGGCTTACTACACAGAAGCTGCTCTTTCGTACTACGTTGAACAGAAGAACTACACTGATGCTCCAGTTCACAACATCACGACCTACGCTACACCACAGCCCCCAAGTACTACACTGAAGAAGCCCCCTATTACACAACAACGTGTGCTGCCTAGTTTACTACACCAAGGCTCCCAAGCACTACATCACTAAGGCACCGGAATTCTACACGTCTGTATGTGTGCTGCCCCTGCCTACTACACCGACGCCCCGCATTACTGCAACACTGAAACGCTCAAGTAGCCTACTGCACTACAACCTACGCTGCCCCGAGCTACTACACTTACGTCCCGAAGTATTACTGTGCGTAAAAGGAGTCGTCTAAAAAAAAAAGAAGTCGTGCCCGAACTGCAGTCTGTCATCAACTGCATTCCTCATCGTGTAACCGATTCGCAATTATGGGTAAATATTCTTATTTTTACATTGAGTTTTGTATTAATTCTATTAAAGTTAAAATTTATTTACTGTTTAGTCAATGATTATGGCGTCGTGTTCCTGTTGGGTGTTGTATCGTTGATGGCTGGGTCGACCGCTGGTGTACTGATGTCTCCTCGGTATGGCGGAAACCAAACCGCAACGCCGCCGCCTTCCTACACAACTTACGCAACGACCAGTGCCTGCACCGAGGTCTTCAAGTACTACACCATTAAAGCACCGGAGTTTTATACCACAACTTACGCTGCCCCGAGCCACTACGCTGACGCCCTGAAGTATTACTCTGTCCTTGGTTACTACACCATCTAGGCGACGGAGTACTACATGTCTACGTATGCTGCCCCATCCTACTACGCCGAGGCTTCTAAGTATTACTCTCTTCTCAGCTACTTATTGCACCGATTTTCCTTAATACTACTCTGTTCCCAGCTGCTACACCGAGGCTCACGCTGATTACTCCACCCAAACGGTCGAATACTACACCGAAGTGGCAAAGTACTTCTCTGCCCTGATCTACACAACCACAGCTGAGGCGGCCAAGTATTACGCAGTCCCGAGTTGCTACCCAAAAGCTGCTCTTTCGTGAGCTACGTTGAACAGAAATACTACACTGATGCTCCAATCTACTACACCACGACCTACGCTACAACCCCGAACCCGTCAAGTACTACACCGAAGAAGCCGCCTATTACACAACTACGTACGCTGCCTAGTTTACTGCATCGAGGAATTTAAGTATTACCCTGCTCCAAACTACTACCAAACTGAGGTTCATATTTATTGCAATTTTCACGACTATGTCACCACTCAACAATACTTACGCTGCTCCCACCTAATATACACTGAAGTTCTGAAGTATTTCTCTGGATGTGTTGAAAGATTGCTGAAATACAAAATTGATTGATAAATCACAAGTACATTATTTTCTCCTCAAGTGCCTTTCCTCCTGCTGATAATTGCATGATGTGAGAAAATATTTCTGTGTGCTATGGAAACTTACAAATAATTGATCTTGCAAACTACAAAGAAAATCCAAGCTCATGTTCTACATTTCAATAATATCCAAACTTTCCTTTTTATAAATTATTTTCATTAAAATTCAAAGTCAACAACCAATATTTTCCAAAAAAATCAAAGTGCACACCCCAAAAAAATCAAAAGTGCACACCCATATTATTTGCTAAGTCCAGACTTTTGTTTTTGAAAAAAATTTTTAAAAAATTTCCCTTGTAAAGTTTTTAAAAAAATCCCGCGAAAAAGTTTTCTTCGAACATTATTTACAAAATTGATTTTCTTGCAAAGCCATTTTAATGCATATAAAATTTATTTTAAAATATCCATACACAATTTTTTCTATGGCCCCCAGGGGGGGGGGGCCTGTCGCTTTCTCTACCGCGATAATAACATGATGCAAGTTATATGCAAGTTATTATTTGTTCGGCGCAGAAAGCTTGTTTAATCTAGCAGTTCTCGACTGTGTCAAACCTGATATTGATCAGGTTGCCTCAGTCATATACTGCATGATTGAATGAAAAACTGAAAACTCAAAAGACAACAGAACAAACTTTTAAGTCAGCACAGTTAACACAGAGCAATTTCACGGCATGGATGAAAACAACAACACACAAATTTTCAAGTCAGGAACCCAGATGTAACAGCTCAGCTACAACAGCACAGCAACTTCTGGATTACACTGCAACCGCATGCTGCATACAACAGTTCAATCTGTCTTCGTCACCCCTTACACCATTTGGCTGCAACAAGGTAACCACCAGCATTAAAGAAGTATTTGTTATACCTGTTTAAGAAAAGAAAATTATTTTCAAGAACACAACTGTGTACACATGCATACTCATTATAACAAAAGAATACAAAGAGTAACAGAAAACTACGCAGTTCAACAGAATTATCTTGATATCTTGATTCAAATTTGCTATAGTAGCGGAGCAAATTGGTCTACTCTCTAGTCATGTTAACTAAATCTGTAATACTTTTGTATTATAATTACTTTTTGCTGTTGCATGGGATGAGAAGTACGCCTAAGAACACGCAGCGAAACACACGAGGCACGCCATTTCGGAAATGTACACACTTCCAAGTCTTGAATGATTTGGCAAATTGGTTTCTACATCCTAAATCACCTGTAAATTTTCACATCGACATTTTACATGCAATAATAATAGAAAATTAACGATAAATACCTTTTAAGTTTCATCGTGAGAAACATCACAACCAACAACCCATTTCTGCTGCGTCTTGGAACAAAATGGCCGCTTATCGTCCCTGAAGACACTCGCGCTATCTGGTGGACATCATTTCAGCCACTTATTCACAGCCACCTATTGACAGCCATTAGATTCCTGTTCCAAATTACTGAACGCAACGGCTGGATTGCTTGTTACCTTTTGGCTTTCACTAGCTGGCACGAAATGATTCAAATGAGCATGAAGCCAAGCCATGAACACCAGATTACTCCAGCAGCTTTCTCTATGACACAAATACACACAGTTTTTTGTTAGCTTTACAGACTTTTTAACTCTTTCAACATAAAAATCTATAATATTAACAGAAAGTGTTTGGGGTCAAGACAAAAAATTAAACTTACAATTTTCTGAAGAAAAGAATGATTTTCCTGCCTGTGGCTGTAAGGCAACAGCACCAGTTATCTGTGTTAGAGTACATAAAGTGAGTTGAGTTCCAACTAACTTTGGCATCAAACAGTTAGTCATGTTGAATCTAAAGGAAATATGTCAATAAATATTCCAAAATTCATCCAATAACCTAAAGTTAATGACTACCTACTGCTTGTGTTTAACATTCAGAAAAATACAACACATGTTGGTATGTGCCCTGCATTTGTTCACATTCTTCTCTTAAGCTGCTGCTATATGTTGCTGCTAACCTGAAGATTAACCATGGCCTAGATGATGATATTTTTCATAGCTTTCCCTATCAGAAAATACAATCTATGACATCAAATAACAGTTTAAAACCAAAAGAAGAATATAATACTTGAACATCAATGAATTATTTCATTATTTGTTGAAAAACATGTTCAGAAAAACAAACATGTCCACACTGGGGTAGGGATCTACCAAGATCAATAGAAACTGCTGATAATTAGACAGATATTAACTAAGTCTGGGAACAAGTATTAAAAAAAAATGTGACTAAGACATTATTGGTTTTTACCTGTATTAACTGCATGATTCAGCAGAACGACGATTTGTAATAAAAGAGTTGGTGGTGGTAGTGATGGTAGGCTACTTGTATGTTACTGTTTCCTTTCCCGTTCCTTCCTTCCTAGTTCCTACAGTTAGATTGAGGAATTTTGAATTTGATCCAGCACACATATGGAATAAATCACATCACAAACAAGTGGCACATAAATAAACTTGAATTTACTTATGAATTCATCGGTAAAGGAAAATATAGATTAGATTGATAGGAAAACTTTAGACAAACCACTCAACAATCCGCCATCACATGATAAACAAGAACACCACTGTCATCTATTGGACACCTCTGACACTCCAAGTCCCAACAATCAAAAACGCAATTTTAGATTTTTAGTTGTGTGAGACACAAACACAACATCGAATTTGTGAATTCTAGTAAATTGTCGATCGTAAAAACATTACTGCTTTGCATTAAAAATATTACATATTTTATATGTAATATTGGTTGGTTGTTTTTTTTAACGCAAGTTTTCCGGAAGTATACCGGAAGTAACCCATAGCGCCTTAACCATTAAGCTGCCAACAAAATAAACGAAATATTTGTGTTCTCCGAAAAATTTGGGTCATCAAGATTGATTTAGAGTAATTTAAACGGGTTGCTGACAGGAGAACTCCGATCACCGACAATAGAACCCCAATATATTAAATAATTTTTAAAAATTTCTTTGTATGCGACAGTAGAACTCCAAGACATAAGAACTCCTTTTTTAAATATTATTAAAAATACCCGACAATAGAACTCCAGTGCCCGACAGTAGAACTCCAGTACTCCACTATTTGGGGTTCTATTGTCAGTGGAGTTCTACGGTCGCCATACCATTTAAACGAACTCCAGAAATTGAAGGAATTGAAGGACGATTTTAGGGTAGGCCTATACCGGAAGTACGCAAAACAAAACATGAAATCGACCTCAAATTTGACGAGGATCACGAATTAATGGTTGTTTTCTGTGTCTAATGAATATTTACTGAACTACTGACTCATTTAGAAACCGGAAATATAAAAATTCTGAAATACTTCTGATACGTTCTGATATCTGAAGTAAGTAAAGATTTTAAACAGGATCGCAACGTTGCCAAAGTATATTTTTGAATTTCAAAATTTTTTAAATAAAAAATTACAATAGTTGTTGATGTCTGAATATTTTGTATTTTTGTCTTATCTTGGCCATCTTGTAATAATAATAATTTGAACAGTTGCAGCCAAAAGATGATTGAAAATAACACAACATTTTCAGTAACAGTAGACATTTCTGTACAAATTACGAAATTAGCACGCGGCAGCACAGAATACGCTTTTTAAAGTGAAAAAAAAATTGTCACTTATTATTTGATTTCTCTGATTTGGTAATCTCTGCATATCTTATGTTAATGATAGCAAAGCACTTTATTATGTACAAGATTCGTGCCCAATTAAATCTACCAAATGATCATAGTAAAAGGTCAAGCTACATAGAACACGTAAACAAATTTGGAGTCGGTATTACAAGTGAAAGCGTTATGTATATAATGTACAGATGAACTCGCTCTGCAATGACAATTGCTTCACTTTTCCACTTTTGCAACTTCACCCATGAAAATGTCGCTTCTAGTTTAGGAAGTTGTATGCGACATTGATTTAGATTCTACTTCGTCCCAGAACCTACTGTTGAGAAGTAACAATTTTCCTTTTACTTTTTAGTTTTTTGTTTTGTTGGTTTTTAAGGGGGGTGGGGTGGTTGGTAGCAAACTCCCTCAAATAGTTTTAATGTGAGTTTTGGATGGGTAAAGAATTTAGAATAGTATAGTAAAAATATGAGTTATCTAGAAATCGAGACAATGAGGCACTGTTACATCAGGGCAGTCTAAGGTGGACTCAGAAAAGTGAGAAATAGTCTTTGCCAGTCGCGAGATCATTTCTACGTCAAAATTGCGAAATGGGTGAAGAGAAATAACAGTTGCTGGGTCGGAACAGTTCTAGATAACCAGAAGGGTTGAGGGAGTGAAGTTTTCGAAATAAATAAGTGGGTTAAGGCCAAAGTTCTGCATATCACAAGCGCACCAGTGCCCAAGTCCTGATGAAGAATGGTATCGTATCATTCTACATCCAGGGTCCTCCGGCGGAACGTTCCAGCACGGTGGCGGCATCTTGGCGTCCCATGACTCGCAGAATGTTGAGCAGATCCGTCACGGCACTCGATTCACGGTGACGGGCCTCCCACAGGTCGAGAATGTGTTCAGTCGGACTAGTCTTGGTGGCAAAGTAGTTGATGTACCTGTTTAGTCAATCAAACACACATGTTTAGACTAATTGAAAACCAATAAATGCTCTGCAGTCTTTACCTGTCAACGCTCAATCTCTGGGCCAACAATCGCCAGTCGTTGCATCGCGCATTAGGAGGATCGAGAAGTTGGCAAAGTTGGCGGCGGACAGACATTTGCAGACGGAAGACGGGCGCTTTAGGATCCAATGTCGTCAAATGGCTAGCAGCTGAAGATGAAGCCGCACTACCGTTACTGCTGACTGTCAGCGAGCGCAAGGCTCTTGGCAATCCTGGGCTCGACGGCACTTTGCAGCCAGACATTTTCAAGTCGGCCAAGGCGATGCGAATCGACTGGCGATGAGGGGATCCTTGCTGGTGGGCGGCTAATCGACAACTCAAGCTGTTGACCTGGCGATTTTCCCGCTCCAACGTGAAGGCGCAATGCAGATCGAAGCGACGGCTGCTCCAAACTTGAGAAAACGGAATCTCTTGGTGAATATCACGTTGCACCAGTCTCCATCCAGGGCTCAGTTCGTCCAAAGCGAGACAGAGTGGAAATCCACCGTCCTGGAAGTAAAAGGACTTTGCTTTGTCCACCAGACGTCCACCCATTCGCCGTTCAAGCGAAATGACGGCATCCAGGGCGGCGATGGTGTCATCCAGCACGTAGCAACGCAGACCGTACTCGAGCGAGTGCTGGTTGGCGGCCAGAGGAGAGAAAACGGCCAAGCGCAAGGTCTTGGTGGCTGGATTGTTTCCGCCACCTGGACAGGCGGACTCGCCAACTAAAGCGTAGTGACCTAATTGATCTACAGCTAGATGGCACTGATGAGCGTCCACTTGACTGAACACGGGGGTGTTGATCGTTTCCTCTCCAAGCGTCACCAATTTCTGTCAAATCAAAAGCAATTCATTTAATTGTAGAAAAATCTCTTATGCCAACAAATTAATGGAATGCTTGTTTTCATTACCTGCCAGTTGGGAGGGTCTTCAGGAGCAGAGTCGCTGTAAAAGACCGATAGACTCCATTGACCCTGTTTCAGAGCAGCGCAGTGCTGGAAACTCAAGATGGCCGGTTTCTTGAAAACCACATCAGAGGGTCCACACAACATAATGGGACTGAGCAGCGTTTGGGATTCTATCGAATACAAAAATAATTACTTGTAAGTATAAGATTAAGCAAAAATGATCAATGAAATTTTGACTTACCGGATATTTTAGGGCGGTAGCGATCTTCGCGAAGAATAGCAAGGTAATGTTCCTGCAATTGGCCGTTTTTGAGAGCTCCTTCCGGGATCATTAGAGCCACTCCAGCGTCAGGTAAGACTAATCGAGAGCCGGCAGACGTCACCGTGGCCATGGTGACGCACCCCACCTCGTTGGCAGGCAAGATCGTGCTATTGCCGGGCAACGGGCGGATGGACGAAGGTGACGGAAGCGTATCCACATCATATGCTGAACCTGAAGTTGCTAGATGACCCAAAAAAAAACAAAAGAGAAAAATGGTCATGTCACAGTAATTCGATTAGATTTAAAGTGAATTTTATTTTACATGATGAGGACAACGTTGAGCTGAGACTGTGGTCCGAATCCGAATGCGGAGTCTTTTCTACGCTGGTATTGTGGCTCGATGGGCGAGGACTACTGGCCAACGACATAAGACTCGCGGGCGGTTCGCCGTCGGGAGTTGACATCAAATTCAATCCAGGCGGAAGAGGAGGCGGCGAGGGACTGACCAAATGAGGAACATCGTAATGGTGTTCGCTTATCTTCAAGGAGAAATGATATTAGTACGAATTCAGTCGACAATCTTCTAAGAAATCAAATCCTTACGGGAGTTAAAGCTCCGCTCTTGCTGGCAGATCCGCATCCGGATGTCGTGGGTTCGGAATAAGTGTACTCGCAATAAGCTGGGGCGGGAGGGCGATTGTTGGCTCCGCCAATTCCGGCATTCTGGGTCAAATCCGGCTGGATGCCGAGGCATTTCTTTTCCTGGTCCGAGTAGTAGCCAGTCGCGTATTCTGAGCGTAAAAGAAAATGTTCAGTTAATTAGCAAATTACATTTCCATTTCTCAGTGTTTTAATTCACTTCCATTTACTCCGTCACACTTTGGAGAAAATGGAATTACAAGAAAAAAAGGAGCTTGTTATCGATGTTTTACTCCCCGCTCCCTCCCTCTCCCGCAAAGTGTGTTTGCTTAAAGCTCCGAGTGTGCGAGAGAGAGAGACGGAGGGAGCGAAAAGATAACGCCAGTCAAAAAGGAGGAGGGGAAGAGGATGTGGAAGACGCCGAAAGAAAAGAGCTAAGAAATATGAAAGAATAAATGCGCTCTCTCTCTCTCTCCTTGGTAGACTTTCAACAACATGCGCGGGCCGTCTGATGATGCCCCCCACACGTTTCCGGTTTCAAACGCTTTTCCCAAATCTTTTCTTTCCTCCCACTCGCAAAGTTGATCATTTTCTCAATCTCGCAACAGACGATTGAATATATACGAAGACGCCAAAAGTCATACTAGTGGGAGGCTCCCAAGAAAAAAGAAAAACAACTGGTTAAACCCACCGCATTAAAGGTATAAAGCAAACAGTGAAAGCTCGGAGGAATCCAGCAGTTGTCCTGGAAAATACAAGAAGTAGAGAAGACAAACGGAGGGTTTGAAGAAACCGTTCAAATAAATAATGACTTTTCTCAACGTGAAGTCTAGTGTTTGTTACGTGCACACACGTTAACCAGCTGATTGCCTTTTTTTTTTTGTCTTCTCCTCCCTCCCCCTTTTCAGTTGGCTTGTCCGTTTCTCCCCCTGCGCAGCAGCATCCACTTGACAAAACCCCGGAGAAGAATAAGAGAATAAACGAAGAATAAATAATATGCGCATTTCAACATCTAGACCGCGCAGTGTTATGGCAGTGATTTATTCCTCTCCCGTGTCTGTTGCGGCCGACCGAAAAAGCTGGCTGGAACACAAAGATAGCAAGCAACAACCCTCTCCACTTATAGTCGTTAGGACAATGGAGGATTTTTTTGTTTTTCTGGCCAGCCTTTTTCTTTTGTTTCGCCCCGTTTTTTGTTATTTCTCTTTTCTTGCGTGAGAGAAATGGCTGGGAGAAATGCCGACGTGAATCGGTGGACTGCTGGAATCGCCCGGTTCGCATTCGACTAGACGGAAGCTCAACATTCCAGCCATGTTGATGCGACGGGCAGATAAGGCTTATCCACTTAAACTGTGGAGTTTCCGCATCAGAGTCGAAGACGGGCGAGAGGGGAACTCTGCGTTGAATACACACAGACGCACAAAAGATCCTACGGGAAAAGGAAAGACACGCTGAATTTCCCAGGTTTTCGGGAAGTTGACGCGCCGACTCGTTTGTTTATCTGTTGGTTTAGTCAACTCAAGTGGCGCCCACTAGCCTCTCGTCGGCGGGGGAGAGGCTACTTCTAACATTTGACCAGCAACAGCTGAATCCACCTGTCCTCTTAGTTAGTTCCCTATTCTACGTTCGAATGTGTGTTGACTGGCAATTATCGGACTCATTTCCGGGGTTTGGCAGGGGAAAAAAAGGCTTTTATAGAACGCTACTAGGTGGCAGTGTCAGTTGGTAAGAAGGAAGACAAACCGGAACGAGTCAATCACCCGTCAAGTCCATAAAGTTATTACAGTCACGTTAAAAAGAAGAGGTTTTTTTTTGCTTTACCTGATGCACCAACAGCAAACATGGGCGAATGTCCGCCGGGTTTGCGACGCAAGATGCGCAGCATGACGATACCGATGACGGCGAAAATGACAATAACAGCCACAGCCACCGACAGGCCGATGTAGAGAGCAATGTCCGTATCCAGCGCAGCTTTCGTTGCTAAACAAAAAATAAAATAAAATAAAAACAAATTAAATCCAATGATTACAAATGATTGTAGTCGAGCAGAAAACAAAAGTAATAGAACTCGATCCAGACTAATCGATTGTGTAGGGTATTGTAGGCAGCCAGTCCATGCATTGGTAATGATCGACTCGGATTTCATCAGACCACCGACAAAACACGTCACCACACAATGGCCGGACCAGTGGATTCTGGTACTTTTTCTCATCATCAATCGATCACGAGGAGAGAACTGCCGAGACGGTCGTGTGCCTCCTATCGACCATTAATATGAGAGACGGAATCGCATCCGATGTCACGTTTCACCCTAATGCGGGCTGGAATCGAAAGGGAACCGAGACTAAAAGTCGATCGCCAAAATCCAAATTGGGCCGAGAAAATTGAAGCATAGGAAAACAGCATGGCAAAGGCTAACCAATTTACTGAAGGAGAGTTTCCCATCTTAACTAGGGAGTCTCCACCCAATTGACAAAGTACAGCACTCGTGGTACCCTTGTGACTTGCCCCTGTAAGAGCCAAGATATTCCGATTGATGCAGACCACATCACGAGTCTGTATAGACATGTTACCCATATAACATTTCCAGTTAGAAGTCGGAATATATTTTTAAACTTTGCCTATAGCTGGAAATCCCCACCCAAACAAATTCGACATTCCGTCTAAAAAGTTTAAGAGGAATTTTCTCCGTCTCACTGTCGAGCTCAGACTCCACAAAAATGTTTCCTCCACTTGATGGATGAGACGAAATTTTAAGTTACAACTTTTAGCCGCTTGATGCATCCTCGGGTTGAAGCTGCGCTGAGAGACACGACAAGATAGAGAGAGATGAAGTTCATAGACACCCTTTTTTCTGTTCCTTCGTTTCTTTTATTTTCTGTACTGTTTCTCTTTTCCCCTTATGCTCCTTTGCAGCTTCTTCGGGCTCCTCTTTGCCTCAATATACTCTTCCGTCTACATCGTCTCTTTGACTCCGAGTTAATTGTGATGGATGGACGAGTAGGGGGAACGGACCCCAGAGATTCTTCGGGGATTGGGGATGGACCACTTGGCATCCCTCTCCTCTTCCTTATACCCCGGACTCATCTTCCGTCTCTGGAGAGTCTAATGATAACACGCTGATTAACTCTTTCCTTCTGCACGTTCGGCTTCGGGAGTGTTAAAAAGAAAAAAAAACTCCCTCCCACCGAAAAAAAAAAAGAACAAAAATCTGTGGTGAATTAGACAGCTGGTTACCCTCTGTCTCCCCGCAAGAAAACTATGGTGTAAAGTAAAACCCTTTAGATACCCGAAACATTCGACCCAACAAGTTGACTTTCCACTTTAGAATTCGCCGCCCCTGTCATTTTAACAACAAGTTGAATAATGGAGGAGAAAAAGGAAAGAAAACGAAGTGCTGAAAAGTCTCGTCGTCGTTTTAGACTGTCGGGAAAAGGGAAAAAGAGTCGCACGGACTATTCAAAACTGAAAATGTTTGTTAATGGCCCAACGCTCCAGCAGACTTGTCATGGCGTCGTAAAAAGTTAAGGAGGAAATACAACAACATTCGGCTCTTTACTGTGTACGATCCATCCAAGTGTTCGGTTGTTATTTCAACATCATAATTTTTTTTATATTAATTCCCTGAAATGAATTCATTTTTATCGGGAAATTAGAAAGTCAAAACGCCTGAATTTCTTCTGGATGAGAAGAAAGGATCCTGGTTATAATGTAAAAGTAGGTTGGAGAGGGTGAAATCATGTCGAGACTATTAGAGATATCCGGACAAAATTATTCCGTCACGAATCTAGAAAGCGGAAGAGCAACGAAATGCAAATGCAGAAAAAAAATGAGAAAATATAAGAAAGAATAAGTGAAAGATGGAGGATGGTATGATTCATCCGCATCGATCCAGCTGAGTCGAAGCGCATCTTTTCACTGTTACGTATGAAACGACACCCGGATATGAGCACCACACATCAGACTACAAAAGAGCAGAGTGGCAGCGGACTCTAGACCCAACTCAGTGGAGAAGAGACTATCATAGGAAGAGTTATTATAGTAGTGGATCCAGGGCGGAGGGGGGTGAGTTGTTGTAAATCTGAGCATCCGAACGGCGGCGATAAAAAGCCGACACGGTCCACTGCTCCCGGGTGAGGGTGGAGGAGGAAACTCGCAACATTCAGTCAACGTCGACTTTCTTGGCCTGTTATACATCAACCATCATCGTCTCTGTGTGTGTGTGTGTGTCACGATGAACAGGGAAAATAGAAAAAAATAAAAATAAGAGCAAGGGGGTGTGTCGGAAGAGGGAGACTTCGCATATTAGCCCGGGTGATGATCGCGCAATCGGGCAGAAGAGGAGATGGGGGGGTTGGCTAACAGTATAGACTGTTGGCTGCTAGACATTCACAACTGACTACACTTTTTTTCGGCCATCGATGACACACTGAATGGCTGAAGAAGAAGCCCTCAACAACCCCATCATCCACCCCCCGGTGGGAGTTTGCTTTGCTTGATGCTCTTCTATCCCAACGTGAATCATTAGTTACATGTCAAGTGAGCGCAACTCGACGCATCCAATTGAATTTCAGGCCCGGCTGGGAAAGAGATAGATAGAAGCTGGAGAGAGACTAGCGACACTAGCGAGTGGATTGAACTGGATGGTGGGAGACTGCAAAGAGAATTCGAAAGAGGAGTGACTTGATTATCTGAAGAGAAAAGAAGAAAAGAAAGAAAAAGGGGGAACCCTGACGCAAGAAGTCGCCTTACATAAAAGCGGAGAAGAATAGAGAAAAGACTGTCTGGTATATTAACATCCGGAAAAGAAACCGGGAGTCCCTGTTTATATGGCTGCAAGAGAAAAATATCTGCTCGGATGGTTTCCAAAAGTTGCCAGAAAACTCGGGGGCCTTTCTTTTCCCATTGTGTCTCCTCCGCCATCCGAACGAGAGGGCCGACGAAGGAAAAAGAAAAAGATTCGACCTCAACAAGGAAAAAAAGAATATGGACAGATAGAAGTGGCAGTAGAACAAGTAGTAGAGGGGGGGAACTACGCGGATGCAAGCAGATGGATTCACTGGAGGGGTTTCCTTGACCGACAGAATTAGTGAAGGCTTTAATATCAAAGACGGAAGGAGCAGCCGAGCCGAAATCCCTGCCGACGCTCTGGACGGTTGCCAAGACGTCACAGCCAGTCCGTCTTGTATTAAACAACAAGGAGAGAGAGAGACTGGGCCAACAAACAACGTCGACTTGTTCCATCGTCAACGACTCCCGCCCCTGCTGCGCCACTATATATCCCTTTACACTCCTTACAGACACGACGCGTCAGAATGTGTAGAGACAAGTTGACACTTCTTCTTCTTCTTGTCCAGTCAATATAAAATAATGGCGCCACTCAATTAGGAGCCGAGTTTGAAACGACTCCGGTTGACGCCACACATTTTCTTCTTCATCTTCTCTCCTTTTCATAATAAAATTTTTCTTTTCAAAATTAGAGAACACCATAGACAAACGAAAAAAGAAGGCGGTGAAACATGAAAGCGTTTTGGCTTCCGGCGCCGGAATTTCCGTTTTTTTTTTTTTTTTTTTTGTTCTCTCCAAATAAGAAGAAACGAAACAAGGCAGAGATACTGTGTGTTTCTGATTCTAGAGCTTTTTCTTGTCGTAACGACACACTGCCAGTCAGTCTGCCACTCCCACTGTCATCGCCTCCCTTATACCTCAGCTCGTGAACGAACGAACGCACGAACCAAACGAATCGAGAGGAACATAAGGCGAACGGACGCGCGTTCTTCATTCCCGCGTGATTCCGGAGGTTGCCGTCGCATGCTCCACTGGACTCGCAAGTGTGTGGCGGCCAAAATGAGGAGCTCAAGGAGGAGTAGGAGGAGGAGGAACGAGTTGAGATGGAACCGAATCTCGTCAGAATGACGCCACCCGAGAATTCGTGGGGCGTGTGGGTTCGGTGTCTCATTGGAACGGAAATTTACGCCACTTTCTGGTTTGAACTTTGCCTTGATTTGGTCTCCAATTCCCGTTTTTAATGAACATTCCGCATCCCTGGCCGAATGTCACGTCACAGGGAATTGTCGTCGAATAGAACTGCTTGATTGGACTAAATCAATTGTGAACCTACCAATTCATTCTGGCCCTACCCCTCTGACGTCACTCTTTTCCCTATTCTATGGAAAATCAGATAACCTCACGGCAGCGGCGTTTTAAATAAGCAAATGAGCATGAAAGACGAATAAAGAAAATACCCCAAACAACTTTGAATCGCCAAACTGAATAATTGCATTAGCAGTCATTCAATTCTTATTCATGTTTTATTCTCTTCCGCTCGAGAAAAAATTCAAAAGGACATCGAGTCGCCCTTCTTTCTTTTACGACTATATCAAATTGTGAATAAATCTGATCAACGAAACAAAAATAGACGAAAAAGAAAAAAAAAGCGAATCGGACTCGGAAAATAACAAAAGTCCGGGAAAAGAAAAAAAAGTAAAAATCCCGAATAACGCAACACGCACGCAACAAAGAGAAGCCGCCCGACGACTACTGGTTCCATTTATAACAACAGCAACAACAACAACAACAAGAGAGCGAAAAGAAAAAGAAGAAGTTGGACGGTGAAAAGGGAAAAGAAAACAATTCCCCATGAAAAATCCGTGGGCGGAGATATGTCGTTAAAGGAGAGGCGAACTAAAGGGACGGCCGACTTTGTCCCAGTTTCGCTGCAGCAGCTGCCACCGACACAAAACATGACAATCCACTTAAAGAAAATTTTTCGGAGGAGCACGGCCCGCGGCCGCCATTGTCTTTTCTTATTCCTCTCCAGCCTTTTGTCTTTTCCTTTTGTTTCTCTCGATTCTTTTGTTTGCATTTCTAGAGAGTCGACGACCGGTGCAATGCGCTGATTCGCACATTTCTACCTGGCTGCCAATGTCCTTAATAATTCGGCAGCTCTTAACCGATCACTACTTTGTTTAAATATGAGGAAAAAACAAAAATCAATGTTCTTTTGTGGCTTCCATTGGAAAGCCTCGTTCCATTCTTTCTGTTCAAACGGAATACAAAAGACCAAAGTCTTTGGTGAAACTGTAGTAAAAACGTGATGTGGATGGCTATAAGATCGGGAATGGAGGGAACACATCGATTGTTAACGTTGGGACGTGTATGATAATAGATTGTCGGTTGCGGGAGTATTTACGGGTGCTGGTGGTGGAAAAGGAGCCAAGAGAAGAAGAAGAAGATGATCACAAGGGCACGCCCCAAACACAAAAGTTTTTCCTGGCTCGGATTTTTATCGGTCCCTCGCCGACATCCTAGCGGCGCGGACGGGTGGGGGGGAAATGGGAAGTTGCCGGAATTTGGGCAGATCTTGTTCATCATCCTCCTATTGTGATGACTGCCGTTGTATAACTGGGTTGTCTAGTTGTGCACGTCAACTGTTTGTATGCTGGTCCGGAGGAGGAAATCAGAGTCCCCCCTCTACAAACTATTGGACCTTTTCCATCATCATTTTCCCCGGATGGCGTTTGCATTATTCAAGAGGTACACACGACAACACGATGAGGTGACTGGATGCTGTTCATCCCGGATCAATGTCGAATACAACACGACGACAACGACGACTCGTTTGGCGTTTCATCAGCCGCACTTGCAGCTCGATCCTCACATGTATCCGATCCCGTTCAACACGAATCCCCCAGCTGCCTCCTCCGTTGTACTCCCCGTACCCCAACTTGCCCCCCTTCTAAAGCAGAGACATGTCCATTGTGTGAGCACGGATGGATTCCGATAATCAATATGACAACCAACGGGGGTCATGTTGGCTACTCGCCGGCTCGCAGCACAGATTTGAACAAATGCAAGAAACTTTACCCGTTCGCATTCGACAATTTTTTCCCGTCGCCCCCAAACAAATAGAAGAAAGAGTTTTACTGCCCGGCAGTAAACACGAAACCGGCCCGTCCAGTAGCCTCAAAGGATCCATTGGAACACGAATCCCGCAACGGCCAGCGCAACTGCCGCAGAGAAAGAATCCCGTCCAAAGTGTTTCCCTCGACACGCAAAAGGAGCGATAAAGAGATGAATCTTCACCTCCCATAAAAACACTAATAGTTCTCTCTCTCGACACACAGAGTCGTAATTCAATAACGTTAAGGGATCCATTCAACACCCCAAGTATCGGCCATGAAAAAATGTGGCTCGCTACATCAGTATAGAACGGGATTTTCAAATGTCGGCCTTCAACTTTTCAATAACGGACCGGTAATGTCTGACAGCGACGGATAAACTCGGAAGGATATTGAATCGACGACTGAGAATTGCGCATGGGCTTTGTTGCGTTATCTCGAGTCTCAAGTCAACTCGTCCAATCATTCCCGCACGAGCAACTACTCCCGGGGTTACCGACAATGTTCACTTTAAAAAAAAAAGAGCGAAAAGCGAAAAGCCGCAAAATGAAATTTTCTTCCTTCACCCGAAAAAATGAAATAAGGAATGGAGAAAGTCGACACTCACCTTCATCTAAGCTGTCGAGATCGTCGGCACGAACTCCTCCCGCTGCAATAAAAAAACAAACACAAAAATGAAATTGCATTTTTTTAAATTGTTTGCCAAACGATGACATTTTGATTTGCAACTGCGTGGGTTTCGGGTGAGAGGGCAAATGGCAAGAAGGATAAAACGAACAAAAAGAAAGTAATAATGATGACAGTCATTACATACCTCGACACATTCCGCCGGTGCAATTAGCCGACATCAAGTCACGGCCGACGCAATATTTGCCTCCGTTGGAGGGTGAAGGGCTGGTGCACGAGCGGCGACGATGATGTTTACAATCCGGACCGCAGTTGGACCAACTGGACCAGGCGTTCCATCGACCGTCCACGACTTTTTATAAAAAGGGAGAAAAAAACAAATAACAATGTTCGTTACGACACCACTTTGTGTTAGCGCATGGATAAACAAACAACAACGAGTCGCTAACAAGAAACTCAGACGTCATATAAGGCAGACAATCACGCTGACGAGTATTGATTAACTTACCCTCGGCTCCATCCGGATGGATGGATACGTCTTAATCCGGCCGCACAAGAAAAAAGAAAATACATAAACACACGATGATAAACCAACAAGCTAATGATGACACAAATAAAAACGACGTTGGTTTCTATTTAAACTCGGAAACGGGATCGGATGTGTAAATCTGACCATCAATTAACCCCATAAAGATGAAAGACAATTTAAAAATAACTATATAGCGCAAAAGGTTTGAGAGGACGAAATTGGAGTTCATCTCCTTGTGTAATTATGAGATAACCAGTGGCGCCGGGAGATTTTTTATTCGACTCTGTCGTGACTTCTGAGAAGTGAAGACAATTTGTCTCGGCAGCGCCACCAGCCGGGAGCGGAATCCCGCAGCCCCAGTCTGCTGTGCACGTTTATGAGACTCGTGAGGCTTTTTTAAGTTCATTCGGCTGCTCTCAACTGGCACCACAAAACTACCAAAGTTAGATCGACAGTAACATATGAGCGGGTTCGGGGTCAGCGATCGAATCTTGGCGTCCCGAGAGGAGCGAAACAACTTTGCATATGGATGAGCCGGTAAATCAAGTCCTCGTGAAAAAGTGGAACGTGGAAACAAACATGGGCGAGGAGGAGGATTCGATATGATTAGAGTTTGCGGTCAAACTCTTTGTATTACCTGGACAGATGGAGGTGCAATCGCCTTTCTGGACGTTGGAACCTGGACAGGTGCGGCCGCCGTTGAGTGGCGTTGGGTTCGTGCACAATCGAGTCCGTTTCTGAGTCCCGCGACCGCAAGAGTTTGGCTGGCCGGTTGACGTGCATTCCGACCACGAAGACCAAGACGACCATCCCCCGTTGACTGTTGTGCAAAAAAATAAAATAAAATAATAACATGATTAATATGATTGATTGGCGTCAATATTTGATAAATCGAATTTGATATTCGATCAAAAAAGTGAAAGGGATTTCAGTCAGAATCAAAACACAATTTTCGGGCCAACCTGCCAACAACCCGTTGGACCGTGCTTCTCTAGATCTAGTGAGTGCACGTCTCTTTATATTATGTATTGATTTCAAAAAGAGAGTCGAAAGATGATAGCGACTCGGGGCGGATGGAGAAGTTCCGGATCAAAGCAGCGCACCAAGCGAAAAAAAAAAATATTGAAAAGAACTGAGAAAAGAAAAGATCCGAACTTTTTTTCTTCTTTTTTACTAGTCAATAATAAACGCATTAAAAGGATAGACATATAGATATTATTTTTTTTTTAAATAAGCAGTAAAGGAAAATATATATATCAGACCAGCTCTACCAACGGGAGTCGTGAGGGATCAATACGATCGCTCGTCGAATCGGACAGAGCGAATATGAGAAAGCAGACGGATATGTTCTGATATGTACTGCCCGTATATACGTTCTAAAAGAGTAGCAGCTCTGCCTTTGGCGATGTGTGGTATTTGTATAGCTTCTTCTATCGAGGGAGTGCATCTGACAGGTCCCCGGTTCGTTATCCAGACTCGTGTCCGACGTCATTTTTCTCTCATTTCTTCTCGCGCTGCACGGTTTATTAAGAGCAGAAGCAGGAGGAGGAGGACTACCTTTTTCGTCTGATACTATATTCCCTAGGGCTGCTGCTGTCTGGCAGCTAGGCGGGAGGAAAAAGGCCAGTGACAATTTGACAGGAGGGAAATGCGTGCGATGAGCACGAAGAAAATCGTAACCAATCGCATTCGAGAATCCAGTCAGGTTGAAATCAGTCGCCAAAAGAATTTGATTACCATTTGGAATGGAGGAGGGGGGGGGGAGGAGGATAAGACGGGATGGATACAACAACCCCGTAAGACCCAGCAACTTTAATGCCACCACACAAAAGTTATCGCTGGAATTGGACAACCGCCAAAAAAAGGAAAATGGGAAAATGGGAAAAAGAGAAAAAGTTTTACGTCTGCCGATGTCATTGAAACGTTTTTTTTTTTCCCGACCGCACTGTGGAAACTTTTTTCTTCGAGTTCAATGAAACGTGAAAGCCAGATAGCGTTTTCAAACAAGTCACAGGCCAAGTCGGGCATGATGATGTCGCGCTGACTCGACCGGATGATTCCTGTCGGGCGTGCGCGCACGTTGCCGTGCCGCGTTCTCGCCAAACATGGCCGGGAGAAAAAGAAAAGAAAGAAAAAGTGGAAGAAGAAGAAGAGGAACACGTTCAGAACTTTTAAATCTGGCGAGTTGTAGTAGTAGGTTCTTATCTCGGAGCAGGTCGTGACATTGTTCCTCCATCAAGTGCACTATCGGCCAGCATCTATATCAACAATCTCACCTGGACCGAGTTTAATCTCACAGTCGGTCGAAACGGGGAATGAGATTTCACGACCCCACTTTTTTTTTTGTTTGACTCTTTGATTCTTGCTGAGCAAACACTTTCAGACGGGACGGGACGCAAACTGCTGGTCATCAAAAGATTCAGATCCCCGAGAAAGTCGAACTGCTGGCCGGCGGGACTGGCGGGCGGCTCCTTGTGTGAAATATGGCCAAAGAAAACTCTATTGACTGGCCCTGGGCATTCTAAATGGTAATACTCCGACCCTATTATTATATACGATATGACACCGTGGCGCGCAGACGGACGCAAAGGAGAAAAAGAAAAAAACTTAATCGTAAGATCTTGCAGACTCACGGGCAAACACACACAGGGGCTCCCAGTCACATCATATCGTCGGTAATGAAATAGAATAAAATACGACTCCATATTTTCTTCGTTTTCTTTTTGACTTTTTTAAAGAGAGAAATTTTCCCTTTTCTCCGTTCGAGACTCGAGAGCTCTTGGTTCGTGCTGTTAAGGGGTTGAAACAATTCCATTTCCATACGTCGGGACCAGACGAAGAGGAGGAGGAGGGAACGTGGCCTACAATGGCCTCAGTCACGAAAGATGAGTCACAACGCCTCTCTCTCTCTCTCTCTCTGCGCCTCTCGGTTCGAGAATGCATCAGTTTCTTTTACTGATTCGATTCGGTTAACTCGACTGGGTCGGTGTCAGTAAAATAAAAAAATAAAAAACGAGCCAGCCCCAAAGAAAAGAAGAAGGAGGTGGAATGGCAAGTAGATGAAGCCCACCGTAACCCCATCATTTACTTCTTCTTCTTCTTCTTCTTCTCTCGAATTTTGATCCCCGACCATCGATAAAAATCCAAATGATCATCATCATTCGTTACACACCAACTTCTTGCTCTCCAGTCCGAATACCGAATCAAAACGATCGTTAACTTGTTGGGAAAAAAATGTTGGTAAAGATTCGATTCATCGGCAAAGTTCAAGGTGAAGACATTGCTGGTCCGGCCCCGGATTTAAACCTAAAACTCCATTAGGAATTCATTCATCGTCGTCGTCGTCTTCCGTGAGCGCGGAGCGATAAAAATGCATTTAGTAGACGCGTATGTACAGGAATGGAGCGAGTTGTGCGATAAGACCGAGATCGGCTCAACACAAACAACCGAGTGAAAAAAGAAATAAAGGAAAAACTGAAACACAAATTCGTCGTCAAGACACACGCTAGTCGGGGCAGGCGAAAAAGAAACAAAAGACACAAAACATTAACTAAAGAAGGAAGGCACATCAGTGGCCACGCCTCTCCCATTGACACTCGGAGAGAAAGAATATGGGATTAAAGAAAGATAGAAAGGTGAAGCTTAGATGGTGTTTGAAGGCGAGAGATGCGAGGCAAACAAAAACAAAACAGAAAATCGACAAGAAAAGAAAACGGAAAAAGAGCGCACGTTGAAACACCAGCAGCAAAGGTTCCCAATCTTTTCAGAGCTGTCTCATCACCTGTCCCGTTATAGGCAAAAGCCTCCACAACTGATAAAGAAGGGGAAAAAATCCAAACATAGGAAAGCCCAGTCAATATACGGTGTAGTATCTGTTTAGAAAATCCCATCACACAGAAAGAGGCTCCCTTTTATATAAATACAAAAAAGAAAGAAAAAAGGAACTCGTCGTCCGTCTTTATTTTTCTTTCTTTCAAACTTATCAACGGACCCAATCACTAAAATAATCCCTGGTTGCCTTTTCTTTGCCTATTCTTTTCCTATTCTTTAATGCTGAGCTGCGGGGGTCTGCGGTCACCGGGCATCAGCTGATTGATATCTTCCATTAAAAGCAGCCCTTTTTTTTCTTCTTTCCAAAAAAGATTTTTATTTTTTAAACTTTTAAAAGATTTTTTCGAGTCCCCAGAAGATTCGTTTCTGTTCCTATTTCAGCCAATAGCAACAGCAATAACAGCAAAAAAGAAACAATGGGAGAATCAACGAAAAAATTGTAAACTTGGCGAAAAACGAATGAGCAAAAAAAACTTAAAATATTTTGTTTCAAGTCAAAGTTTCCATTTTGAAAAAGTTGGAAAGCAACTTCCATTGAATTTCTAAGCCTTTTGAGTTTGGCCCGCCGCGGTTATTATGAACTTTTCGGTGCCAGGGGGTCGTGTGACCTATTGCCTGAGCCGCCGCCGCCGCCGCCGCCGCACACACAACATCATCAAGAGAAAAGCTAGATGATTACGTGATCCTATAAATCGATTCCTCCCCATGTAGGCGGGATGAGGGGGGGGGGGGAGCGGAATTCTTTGGTGCCCGTATGCGGTTTTAACCTTTTCTCGGGGGGGGGGGGGGGAAACAACTTGAGTGCAGCGCATTCCTTCGACATCGAGAAATCATGAAACCCACAAGGATCATCGCCGCCCACCTTCCTCCGGGTTGTTAGGGAGGGAAATAAACAAGAAAAACAAAAAAGTTAAAATAGAAGCCACTTTTGTCTTATCTCTATGAATAAGAAAAGGTTAAAAATGGACGTCCAGCTGAGGTAATGGCCAATGATGAGGCCTCCCAACAAAACATCTCAAAAAGCCAAAGGGTTCACGTGACGAATGGTTTCATCAACTTGTCTATTCTCATTCATTTTCGGATCAAAAGAAATTCCTTCCAGCAATCGTCAGCCTGTTTTTTTTTTCTTCTTTTTTTCTACTCTTATCATAGGAATAATTCCATCTATTTTGCATTTGATATCCCAGTGGCTCCAGATGACTCGGTAAATTCTTCATCAAGTGAGTTCACAGCCTCATTTGAATATACTGTACCTACAAAACTCCCTATTACATTACATTTCGTTTTCTTATTTTTATTTTCGTCTTGTTGTTGTCGTGTCGCTGCTGCTGCTGCTTGGGATTATTTATGTATGCATTTATTCAAGTTCAATTCCGATAGGAGATGATATACTAGCGTTAGTTTCTATTTGGTTTCCAGTCGACTCTTATCAACTGCAACGTCTGTGCAAGGCGGGAAAATAAATGAACTGGAGGTGATGGATGCACCACGATTATGTTAAGTATCACTTCAACCGGACGATATTTTTTTTTGTCCCAGTTGGTTTCAACAATTTCTGTTTCACGAAAAGAATAGAGTCTAAAAGGGAAATATTTTTTTAGACGGTGAATATCATTTCCGAGTCAAACGGCGTGTGGATCCGTTCATGTAAATGAGCTCAGGGAAGCCCTCCGAATAAGGAAATAAAAAATATTTAAGTTCCAAGAGAAACAAAAGAAATGCGGATAAAGTTGGGTCCCGTTTGTGTGTGCCAGTGCCAGGAATTGGATTGCGTGATGGATGCGGCTCGAGCTCAATTTCACGCAACTCGTTCCCTTAAACTCTTAATCGATTTCTTCATTGACGGTAACGCATTACATTTGGGGGAGGGGCACAGTCGAGTCCATCACCTCCCGGAAATGGAGTCGACATCATCAAGCGTCTGTTACATTTCCAGCCAGTTTCTAATATTTCCCCCGACGTACTATAATTCTTTAAGGATGGCGAGTGGTACGTACCCAAAACGGTGAGAACGGCCGTGTCGCTGATCCGCTTGCCGGCCACATTCTCCGACACGCAGGTATAATTGCCCATGTCGGCCAGACGGGCCTGAACGACCAGTAAATGTCCCTCGCTGCTGACGATCAAGTTGCTGCCTTCCTTTTTCGGCTCGACGGGCACGCCATTCTTCTGCCAGGTGACGTCCGGCGGCGGGATCCCTTCAGGTGCCAGGCAGCGCAGTTCCACTTGGCGTTCCAGCTCAACACTCCGCGAGTAAGGATTCTCCGTAAAGTGTTTGCGGATAACTAGAAAGAAAAGCAAAACAAAAGAATTAAAATCACGAATAAATTTGGCACCAAGTCGATTTTGACAGTTGAAGAAAATAAAAGAAAAGAAAAAGTTGAAAATAGACCGCGGGAGGTGGCAATAACAACAGCCGTCAGATTTTTCTTGTTTTTATTTTTTTACGACCAGAAGCTAGTTATTTCCGTTCCCTTTTGATATTGCGTCAAAGAATCCAATGAAAGTGGCGGATAATAAACTCTCCCCCACCATTGGCCACGAAAAAACCAAACAAAAAGAAAAAGTGACCATGTGCGAACAATCAAGTCGATGACGTGCCGACGAAATGGAGCAGCTGCAACGGCTCAACTATTGCGCTGATTCATGTGGACATTGACGGCCTTGTTTGTGGTTTACCCAGAAACCCGGGGACTCTCTCGATGAACCAACTTCAAACCAGATTCACACACAGCAAATCTCAATGAACCGCTAACAACCTCGGTCTAATGTTGGCATTGATTTGGCCGCGGGAATAAATCACCAAACGTCGGCACCGCACGGCGAGCCCAGGGAATCGATTTCCAGCCGGCCCAGCCGGCCCACCCAACCCGCGATCTCTCCTTTTTCTTCCGAAAGACATTCGAGTGTATACGTGGGTCGCGCGCGAGCCCACTTTATTCTGATTTCGAAAAATAAGCCAAAAAAGGGCCAACCAGCATCGATCGCATTTCTTGGCGTCTCCGAAAATCTCCCATAGCTATTTTTCTTCAAGTCAAATGAATCTCTAGTGTCGACTGGGGAGTGGGGAAAAGCCGAGGCTATTTTATGGATTTCTATACAGTCGACACAACAACCGAGAAAATCCTGGCAGTGGCGTTATATTCACCCCAGTCTGTATTTATTTACTGTATATATTTTCACATTACGAGTCTGTGATATAATATCCCTGGAAAAGAAAAAAACGCCAAACACAAGCCAAAGCAAGAAATGGGCGTGAGACATCCGTCCTATGATTATACATCAGCCGAAAGTCTCTCTCCGAGGGTTATACACGTAGTACAATACCAACTATACTCGTCATCTGCTGGCATCAGCCGTCTGTTGTATTCCTTCCTCGACTTACTGTGAGCTATTACCATTCGCCGGTGTAGACTCGGTTCATTTGCATTGGCAATCGTCTCTTAACGACGGCGGTTAGGGGGGCCGGCCTTCATTTCCTTTACTTTCCCTCCTCCCCGCCCAGTCTTACCCTCAATCCCAAATCATAGGGAATTATTCAACATTTCGGGATGGACGGTAGTACCTAGTCTGTTCTTAGTCATTGCTCTTTTTCGTCTTTGGTCCGAGAAAACCACAAGCCCAAACAAGATCGTAATAATACGACGGTGGTACAGTTGTTGTTGTTGTTGTACGCGTCCGGACGTTAATCGCCCGGAATGTCTGAAGCGTCCGTGAAGAGAGTGGCCAGGACAAAAGAGCCAAAAAAAACACTTTTTGATGGCGTTGTCCTAGTTTGCCACGTTGTTATACATTTCTACACAACTTTTTTGATTTCTCTTTTGATGCCAAACAGCCGACGAAACGTCGTCCTTCACGTGAAATAAAAAAAGACCACGCACGCGTTCCACGCAGCTCACTTTTGCTTTGGTTAGGAATGGCAGGAGGGCAAACCCATTACTTTTTTTTTTTTTTCGGGGAAAAGTTTGGTACGCGCCAGCGGATTTCCACTGCAATAAAACGTCATCACTGCCCATGAAAAAAACAAAATCAAATGAAAAATTCTAAAAGAGTTGGCCGAACCATTTTCTCATCTTTCTTTTGGGCCACAAAAGTGTATATAGAAGAGGCCAGGAACCAATGAGGTGCGAGATGGGCAAAGTTCAGACGTTTCTATAGCTAGCCGAGTTGAGCGGTTATGAACCAATAAAAAGGCGAAATTGATTGGACTGTTGTTCGTCTCGTCGTCGGCACTTTTTCTTGGCAGCTTTGATGGCGACTACCTGACGCACAAAAAAGTTGCGGCGCTATGAAGAATGACGTAACAATAACTTTTTTCTCCTATTCATTTTTTATTTTCCTTTTGTTTCCTCGCCTATTTTATTGACCCGTTTTATGTAGTGGAGATGGAAGTGCAGTTGTAACCAGAGGTCCCAATAGCTCTGCCATCACCACAAAAATATTTATAAACCCCAAAAGTAGTACTGGCAATATCAAGAGACTTGGCTGATGGCCTGATGTTGTTGCATATAGGCAAGAGAACAGGGCCGGCAGCGATATATGACTTGACGAGAGCCGAAATCGCTGCCGGATAATAATGTACTGTAATATAGAGACAGACCTGACGGCGCCCAGTCATGGCACACACAAAGGATCACTACCTACCTACCTACCACCGCCACCATCATCATCATCATCATTGGCCCAGACCAGAAGCCAAAAAGGAACAAAAACAACCCAAACAACAAGAACATCAGACAACTGCGACTGGGCAACATTTAGCGGACGGTGCTGGTGTACACGCGCAGACACAAGGAGGGGAAGAATAACGCAACGAGTGTGTGGGAAACGAAGGACTTTCTCTCTCCTTTTCAGCACCGAATCCTTTTTTTCTTTCAATGTGTCATAAAACTTCTTTTCTTTCCTTTCGTGCGCTGTTGAAACGTCGCAATATAACGCCACTTAAGTGGCGAAATAAGAAAAGGCAATGGGGGCCATCACACAAACACACCCACCTTTGCCAGAGTCGCACTATTATTAAAACTAGACAACAAACGCCGACGTCCAGGAAAAGACAAGGCGAAGCGAGACAGCCAAACGCCAAAGCGTTGGATCAAAGAGGAAACAGATGTGAACACCGTTCGCGAGGCTATATACAAATCCCGACCAGACAAAAATTAGCACGACACGATGTTCGACACAGATTCTTTTTGACTTCAGACTTCTTTCACCAGTCGAGCGCCGTCCCCCCTTCTGAAACCCCGGAATTGTTTCGGTACAAGAACAACTTGATGGATGAGACTCTTTGACACGTACACTCCGGATATTGTGGATAAGTTTCTTTCTACTAGCTCCATTCCTTACAGGCCAAACTGGGAAAGGGTCCAGAGACAAGCCAAGAGAAATGGCCGACGACACGGTTCCAGGGGCTTTTAAATATATAAGAAAATGGAGGAAAGAGTTTGAAACATTCAAATAATCCCTCAAAGTTGGCCCTCTCCATTCCGCTTGAAATATCTCAATATTCTTTTCTAAGAAATAAATAAAAAGGAAAAGAAAATGAGCAGCTAACTAATCGGATTCATTGGGCCGATCAAAATGTGTTGTGTGTGTAGACGCACAATATAAAAAAAAAACCTTATCCTTTATATGATGAGCTCCTATTGATGACAAGCAATTCAATCAAGGAAAAGGCAATTTGACGAGATTGATTTGAAATCCTTGCCTCGTGAGACCAGAATCGGATCAATCAAAATGGTCGCCAAGCGGAACCAGCATCGCCGTAAGGGGGGAAGAGAGCAGGGTGGGGTCGATTTTTATATTGTCATGCCGAGTGTCTTCTGCCGATCAACAAACTCGTCGAACGAGCGGGAATAAATAAAGAATTGTTGAAATAGTTGTCGAAAGAAGAAGAATAAGAATAACACACAATATATTATATAACTGTGTTGTTGTTTTCTCCAGAAGGAAAAAGCGATGGGCGACCGCAAGATGTAAATATCTCGGAAGAAGAAGAAGAAAAATTTACACGCCGTTTCTTTCTTTCTTTCTTCTGTCGAACCCCCAACCGTGTCCTAGAGTTTCTCTCTCCCCCTCTCCCTATAATTAATATTCATCAAGGCGCGGCTGCGTGCGTCACTGTAGAAACCAGTGTCGTGTGTGTGTAGCCGTACCTGTTCAAAACAAACGTGCGTGAACCACCCCCCGCCACCACCTTCGACGTCTACTGAAGAAACAGCTGCGTGAAAAATGGAAGTCTCTTTTTCTCCCTTTTAACGTCGAATAGCTACAAGAATCGCGCGAGTCCAATTTTCACAAGAGTCGACAAACAACTTTTTTCTCTCTAACGAATCACCCAGCCATTTACTTTAGCGACTATCAAAACTTGTGTAACCGAAATTAAACTTTTTTCAAGAAAGAAAAAGAAAAATCTAACTCCTTTGCGTGTATAGAAATGTCCTGTCCGATTCAGCTGTCTCGCCCATTAAACATCTGTCAACTTCACCAGTCGATAACTGACGCCCTCGGAAACCTCCCCTTTTCTTCGGGTTCTCTCCCCCATCCACTGAAGAAAATGTTTGGCGCGTGACCGAACGCGACGAGTAGACGAATGTAGAACGGAAAGAGACGATAAGGGAATCAACATTATTTCCCGAATGAAGAAATAAATTCAACAAATAAAATTCGAAATGGCGCGCATTATTTTCTTGAATTAAATGAAAAAAACAGGAAATAAATCCGTTGCATATCCGAGGGAGATTTGAATTTCAAAACGTCAGCAGTTTACGACTGCCATTTGAAAAATCCATGTTGGGATTACGGGCAAGAATTTCAAAAAGTTATCAGAAAAGGCAGTAGCAACTTGTTGTTTGTCTTGTAAACGCCACGAGTCAGTATAAGCCCTATTCAAATACGACAACTTGAGAAGAAGGAGAAGGCGTCGTCATGGAAACCCCGTTGGAAACTATCCACACCTGCCTCTTTTTTAAGAGCTCATTATCAGCGAAACCCCACCGTGCCCAATTCCCTGCGCGTAATGCGATCACACGGTTATAGTGACATCATCGATTTCCCCCCCTCCCAATCGCAAATAACCACGGTCGAATTCCATGTTGTAATCTTAATTCAATCAGAAAATTAAAATGCAGAAAGCAACCAAAGAAAACCAAAAAAATGTTTATCGTCAGATGCATCAGATCGATCGAATCGAAGGTGAGGCAACCTGATTGAAATTCCTCGTCTGTTGAACGAACGAAAGAGAATGCCAAGATTGTTTCGACTAAAAAGAAGTTGGCCCGGGAGAAAAGGAGACATTTAGAGAGTTCCGTGTCGTTGACGCCCAAATTAAACGAGAGACGAAAGGACCGTGGCAACGAGCTCGCGTGCGGTTTGAGATTTAGATTCCGATTTACGATGTACAAAAGGAGTAGCTGCTGCTGCTGTTGTTGTTGCAACACCCCATCGATCGACACGACGATTTAAGAGGCTCATTTCAGCAGAGCCGGACAACAACAACAACAACAACAGAGTTCATTGCAACTCTCTCGGGTCTCAACTGGGAACAATGGGCGTATAGCTTCCGATTAAATGATGGGAGACAAACCGATATATATACGGCTCAATTCAACATGTAAGTACGTCTTACGTACCTAACAGCCCTGTAGTATCATTACTTCCGTCTAAAATTTCACACAACGGTTCTTCTTCTTCTCCTACTCGCTTTGGCTAGAGAAAAACCTCGAGGGGAAGACGAGAACGAACCGGAGCCAGACATTTCAGTTCGAGCCGCTGGTTCGTAAAAGCCTCAAAGTGTATAGCTCTCGCTTGAATGGCTAATGCCACGATATCAGTGGCCTGATAAGAGAAGCTCCACTTCTCCTCCTGCAGCACCGACCATAGTGTCGAAATCGGAGACCGGATCAAAGACGCCCAAATGCTTGGGTCCTTTCAACCGTCAAAGAGAATTCGACTCAACACAAACTCGGAACTAAAACCCCACTCCCCCGAAAGAGACAATGAATCGAATTACACACATTAACGTACGACAGTTGTCATAATCGTCTTGGGTCGGGTATCGTTGCCTGGATGCGCGACGTAAATCAGAAACAATACAACACACAATGCTGCCGATTGCTCCCGAAAACTCTTCTCCTCCTCCGGATATTCCACCCCACCCCATCGGTTATGGCATTCTCGCCATAACTCTTTTGTAGTCTGATGGATATTGAACGTCAAAGAGGATTTGCAGTGCACGCCAGAGAAACGAGTAGAGGGACATAGCTGATGCATCACGGCCGGATTGGCGTCGCCAGGGGGAAAGAACTTGTGTGCCCTTTTTTCAGTTTTATTTTTTCTTGACTTTTTCCATGTCGCCTAGACAACCGCATCGGATCGCGTCGAGCGCGGCAATGCGTCAAATATACACCCACCACGACATTATCTCGAATTCAATACAATTTGAGTCGCCTAAACTAACGCCATCCGTCAACGGTAGAGCGTCGCCGCCATAAAATAAAACCCCGAAACGGGAAAAAAGAGAAAACGACCGGAGAAGAAAAAGAAGAAGAGAACCAAATGTCTGCTGGAGTGATGGTAATTAGCTGGCAGCAGAGTCGAAAGAAGAAGAAGAAAAACAAAAGGTGGTGTGACTCACATGCGACGATGACTTTGGCTCGGCGGGACTTGACTTGCCCGAAGGAAGACCAAGCGATGCACTCGCAGCCGTAGCCGTCCAGTCCAAAGTATTCTTCGACGTCGTTGCGGCTAATGTCCACCTTGACTTCCAGCTGGCGGATGCCCGTCATGGGATCGACAAACTCGTGAGCAGAGTGGTGCTTGGCCCTCACCTCCTCGCCGTTGCAGACGAAATAAAGTTGGAGTGCGTGAGCGGCACGACACGAGAGTGTTCCCGCTTTGCTCTTGACCACGTACGCGTCCTCGGGTTCTTCCAGGAAGAGCGGGGCCGTCGAATCCGATCCCGGACGGCCAGTGGCAAGAGGATCTTCCAACAAGGACCCACCTGAAAAATGAACATGATGGTCACAAAAAGGTAATCACTGGCGGACGGCGGACAATCAAGCCATTTGTTAAGTCAGCGCAGCAGAGATGGGACAACTTGATTTCAATTACTATAGACGCCGCGCTATTCCACCAATCATCCCCCCGCAGCCAAAATTTCCTATACACCCTCGCTGAAATTTATGACTTATATGAAAACCCACCGACTAGAGACATATGGCAAAGGAACAGAGAAAGTGTCCAGGTGGGGAGTCTCTTTTTTTTATTTTTCCTTTCGTCTCTCTTTTAGCCACACGATGTAAATAATAAACAAGAGAATATCGGAGATACTGTTAAGAATAAAAATACCGATGAGAGTACTAACTACACCTAACGAGCTATTCCCACGTATTCACCCCACCCCCCTCCATTTCATCCAGCTCCTACAGGGGGGCGGCGGGTTGACTGAACGGACCACCGAGCATTCGCACTGAGCGCCGCTAATAATCTTCCAAAAACCATCAGCCATTTCTTTATATTTTATCCACCTGCAGTTTACCGTAACTGGGCCTTTGTTTCACTGTTCAATGCCTCCACCTTACACCCAAAATGTTAAGGTTAACTAAATAAAACCTTGATAGCAATTTAAAAAAAAAAGGAAGAAACCAATATCTCGACAGAATGGCACTTTTTTTAATTTGGCCGACCTGTTGCCATTTTTTTCATTAAAAACGGGAGAGAAGATGAAAAATGAAATACCATCGTCGGTTGCCATGGTGACAGCAAAGACCAAAAAGAGTGGGAGCAGGTGGAGCAGACGTGAGCGATGCATCATCATCTCGGGATGATTCGGCGACTGCAGCAGATCCAGACACTACAAGAACATAATCGACCTGAAATTGGAAAGAGAAAATTCATTAAATCTTTTATTCAGCCAAACGAAAATTAAAAAAAAAAAAAAAAAAATGTAAAGGGCAACACAAAGAAATGGCAGGGTCTTGTGGTAATTATTGTACAACTGACGAAAGTCGCGGGTGTTCACGAACGCGTTCACCGGCGACCGCAAATCGACACACACACGAAAAGCGTGCTTCATTAAGACGGAAAAGACGCTGCTGGCATCGGTGTCGGTATAAGTATAAAATCGAGTTAGTCAAAGAAAAAGGATTTTCAATTTCTTTTGTCGACACAAAAAAAAAGAAGGGGGAAAAAAAGTAGGTGGTGGTTGGTGATGGTGGCAGACCACATAGGATTCGTTTCCTTCGTCTTCATTCAACTTCGTTTTCTTTCTTTAATTTCTTTAATGTTTTGACATTGAAAACGACTTGTGTGTCTACTCGGCTACGTCCACCCACCACAACAAGAGAGTCCAGTCAACCAAAATCCCCCACTGTATCCACAGTGCGCATTATAAAGCACCTAATAATAAAATGCCAAGTTATTTCTGTGGAGTGGGGGGAACGATGAGGAGGAGAAGGTTCATTTTCCCTTCTCTTTTCCTGTTGTTTCTTTTTTTTTTTTTTTATTTTACGATGATCAACAGCAGGACGTCAGTCGTTTATAAACACACACACAGGAGCCGAGTGCCTGGTTCTTATAAACTTTATGGAAGACCCGCACACAAAAAATATAAATAAATAAATTGTCTGATTACATACCACTAGACTCCTCGTTCGTACGAGCTGTACAAAATCAGCTAGAGGGGAAGAATACAACAACAACAACAACAACAACAACATGTAAAAGTAAAAAAAAAAAGGAGAGGAAGACCGCAACTTCTTCCTCCTCGTCTTCCCGTGGCGGTCGTCGTCGTCGGTGGAAACGCGCGGAGAAGAACCGCCCGCTGCGTTGAACGCTCACGTTTTCTTTTTTTAAAAACCCATTTCTTCTGGCTCTTGTGTTGCTTTGTGTGTGTTCCAGAAAATAATTCAACTCAAATTGATTCTCTTCTTCCCCCTTGTTTCGTCCTAGACTCAACTTCTTCAAGTTCCTTTTGTCTTTCAATGAAATCGACTCGACACAAAAGCTGACTGGCATTTTATCCCGTCATCATTTGAAAACATTTTCCCGAGCAAGAACAAGAATTAACCGCTGCCTTTTTCAGCTTTTCACCTCTCGACTTTTTTCTCATTTTGACCAAAAGGGAAACTACAAAAATCTGCTGAATACATAAAAATGACGCTACTAACAATCACCCAGGAGATGGGCCAGAGTCAAAGGTGGGCGGGAATGTCTGCAGAAGTTTTTTAAAAAAACCTTTTTCGAGTGTCGAGTCTTGTCGACTGCAAAGGTATAAAGTAGAAAAAGATGGTGGATAAGAGCGACCAAATGGGGGGCTGGTGCTGATTATATACATGAACCTTTTTTTTTCCCTTTTTCCTGGGCTCTTTCTAACAACCTCCCTCAACTTCTCCGCCTCCTCCACCCGAGAGAGAGAGAAGAGAGTCCAGCACCAAAAAAAGAAATAAGAGCGCCGAACTGTTTTGCCTTGTAATTTGGCAGCCAAGAGTCAAACAAGCGGCCCGACTGGCATGAAAACCGAACGAGAGAAATTGTTTCGTTTTTCTCTTCTTTCTCCAGCGGTCCCGAAAATGGTCAAAAAAGGAAGAAGAAAGGCTAACACACACACACAAAAACAGTCGACGACCAATCAGATTATTTCAGCTCAGGTATATAGGGGGAGAAAAAGAACTCACGTCCTAATTACTATCTTTTGGTAGCCCCTCGAGTCTTGGAGTTAAAATGGGGGAAAATGGACGAGTCATGCGAGGGACTCTTTTAAAAGTTTCACTTTTAAATTTTCAATGTTCACGGCAATGAAGATGAAAAAACAAAGAGGACCAATTTCAATCCGAAACATCGCAGACGATGTCGCTCTCAGACAAACAACAACAATCACTTGATGCCATTTCGTGAAGGCTTCATTATCTCTGTCGGGAGAGATAACCATTCTTCCACCGTTCCAGCTGTTAGCTGTTGGATGGCGTTGATTAACTAATTACAGGGCGCCCTCAATCGGTTCACCTCTTAGCCAAGGTGTCGTGACGTGATGCACTAACCTCCTCAAAACGTTACAGGAGCTCCACCAAATTGGCGAAGCCTTTCAAAGAAGTTCCAACGCGTTTTTTCAAGGGTTCAACAAACCAAACGGGCAAGAGTTGTAGTTTGGCTGGCGTCAAGTAACTCGACACTTTCAAGTTGGATCAAGTGAAAGAAAGAAGAAAGAAAAAAAGATCAAATTCCCCCATATATATATACACAGGGCAGAGCTAGGAGTGATGTAAACATTTTTGTTTGTTCTATTCGGTCATTCAAAAGAAAATTAAAAAAAAAAAGGTTTCTCCTTGGCGAGGGTTTGCCAGTTTTCACATGGCCCCTTAAACTTGGCATCTTTATTCTTTTTGGTTGGAGACCAGGTGGACAATAAATAACATCGTTAACGACATTTGGGAGCCTATTGGTGAGCAGGAAGGAATTCGTTGCCCAATTAGGTCGATGATTCAACGAGCGAATCGATCAGACCGTAAAAAGGTGAATAAAAGAAATTGGAAATTGGTGATGACACATTCGCCTATAGTGGAGTCTATCTTCACAGAGGATAACAATAACAACAACAAACCCAAAAGGAAAGAAAAGACTCTCAAAACATGTTAGATCTATGGAGGTCGAAGAGAGCTGATATGGGGAGAACTTGATAGGCATCTTTTTTTCGAGGAGGTAAAACTAAAAGCTCAGAAAGACATTTCTTCTTATTCTTTTCAACAGGGAGAGGATTTTTTTTTGTCCTTCTTCTTTTTGGATGTCAGATGGAACCCGAGGGTTCTAATACTCTACCGTGTTCGGGCGTTGAAATCATCCTTCCATCTTCTTCAAACTATAGGACCCCCTCAACATCAGTCCCCCCTGCCAACCACCACAAATTCTCTTATAAAAAGAGGAGCGACTCATAGACGAGTAATTGTTGTCCTCTCTATTTCCACATTGGGGCTCTACTGTTTGAAGAGCTGATGACGTCCTCCTTTTCTTCCCATCTATTTAGTCTCTTTTTTTGCCCTCCCTACTACTACTACTACAACTGACTGTACTCGAGAAGATGTTGTATGGCTTCAATTCCCTTTCCTTCTTCACCGTTTTATTAGTTTTGGGGGCAACAATGTTTTCTTACATGCCTTTAAGTGAAAGATGATGCCCCTCCTAAAAGATGAGACACTGTACACACACAAACAGTCGCGACGGCGCGGGGTAAAAAAAAAGGAAGTTAGGAGCCTATGGTGGATGGGGAGTGAGGATGGCATAAAAACCGGTGGGTTGTCGTCAGTTGCACTTAAAAAGAAGACGAGACGACACGCAAAAAAGAACCAAAGATGAGATACACCGGAGAGACTCGTCTCACTCGGGAGACAGCGACTGGACATGTGACCTGGGCTGCTGCTGCTCCTTATTTTTTCTTTCCCGACAAAAACCCAAAAATGATCCAAGACAAGACGGCGACATTTCCTCTTTTGGCGCCGATTAATTTGCGGTCGGCTGCGATCGTTTTCAAATGCAATTTCCCGAAAATGGAAGAGTGGGGAATATATTCGTGTTTGAAAATATTGTTGGGGAGGTGGTTTAGTGCCGTGAGACAATGTCGAAAATATTAACGACGTCGAAAAAAGGGGGGGAGGCCTTCCACTTCGCCTATAGTTATTACACGCTTTCCCGAATGCCTTCCTCCTCCTCCTCTCTCTTCTGCTCCTTGAAATGAACCGCAGCAGCAACAGCAGCAGCAGCCAAGCTGCAAGAATTTGTATAAAAGACTCGTATTTGGGGTGGTTGTTATGTTTTCCCCTTTTGCGTTCGTGCGGGCTTTTTTATTTTTTTTTTCTCTTTCTGATAAACACCGACTCACACAAAAACCGTCCCGAGATGGGGTCTATAAACCACAGGCCGACTCGAGTCAAACCCCAAAGAAGAACACGAGACAATCCATAATACATTTCGAATTTGGAAAGAAGAAGAAGAAGAAGGAAAGAAAAAATGGAATAAAGAAGAGAACGAGAGGCTTTGTTTTGCCCCCACGATATCCAAGCCCCCAAGCCAAACTCTTATTCCCCTTTGAAAAACAAAAACAAGATGGACAGGCATAGAAGACACGAAAAGGGAGAAAAAACCTGTCCATTACCATAATCACATGAGAAGAAATATCGACTCGGACTTTTAAGGCTGTTCGCAATCCAAATGGATCGAACCATTTTTCATCTTTGTTTGGTATTATTACGATGTTTAAATCATCAAAATGTCAAAAACAAAGTCTGTGCGAATTCGAATGTTTTCTAGAATAATCTCGTGAGATGAACTTGAACGCTGTAGAGCGTATCGAAATTCTGTGCATAAATATACACAAGAGCCGCTCGAGCCTTTTTTTTAGATAAACGACTGGAACCAATTGCCGTGCCCCCCATCTCCTCTCCATAATACAACAACAATTTTATTTTGAGACTTTCCAGACGACAACAAAAAGCTCCTCTCTCTTTTTTGTCCGACCTCGGTAGGAAAAATGATCCAGCCGTCCGTAATTAGAGTCAACGACGGAGCTCGTTATTTATCCATTCTTTTAAACCAAGTGAAATTGTTTTGAGGGGAAAAAAAAACAGAATTGGAAAAATTGATTCGTCGAGACTCGCGAGAACAATGAAATTACTGTGTGATCCATTTTGTGGCCAAATTTTCTTATTTCCTACGGTGGGCGGAGAAAATTGTTTCTTTTTTATTCGAACAAAAACGCCACCGGAAAATGTCGGGAGGGGGCGACTTGACGAGGTGAGGTGCTGCTGCTTACGAAACTGACACACACGCAAGTGCATGTTACAAATGTGCATGTCAAAGAAACCCCCCCACACCTGCTGCTGAACTGTTTTTTTTTTTCATTCTTTACTTTAGTTTTCAAGGCGATGATTGAAATATTTTTCCCATTTTCATTTATTCTTCCCTCCCACAGTCGAGGAAAAACTGAATAAATTTCACATTAACCAAATAGAGAAAGAAAGGGAACAAGAATACCACAAGATGACCAAAACAAACGAAATACGCCGAAAGAAAAGTAATAGAAGAAGAAAAATAAAAACGACAACTGACCTGTGGCCACCAAATGAAAAAAGGTTTCAATCACCAGACGACGTGTAAATCCACTTTTGGGCGCCAATTGAATAATCCGTTGGAGTATATATATAAAAAAGAGCCGGTTTCACTGAGTTAAACGCAAAAACCACGAGGCAAACAACCCAAAATTGGCGAATCGAATTCAAGGTTCAGAAACAGAAAAATTCGTCTCAAAATCAAACTAATTGGGAGTCAAAATTTCAGTATGACAAACACGTGCAACTGTCGGGAATCGAGAGTTTATCAGTCGAGTCGATACACAGCAGCAAAGAGAAGTGAAATAGCACACGTGCGACGAGAACTCGGGTCGGGAGACAACTGAGCCCAACCGCGTCAAATCATGGCGCTTTTCTTTTCTCTCTGTCTCCCCTCTCGATTTGTTCTCAGGACAGCGCCTCTAGCGGCGGGTGATAGAAATAATTCTAAAAGAGGCGGAGCCTAACAGAAGAACTCCATTTTACACACGCAGTCCCCTCTTTTCTTCTTCTTTTTCCCCAACAGAAATAGGAAAAATAAAAAGTTCCCGTCGGTTACACAAACAAATGTAAATCCTTTTATGTCTTGTCCAAAAACTTGTGCTGATCTTTTTCTTTTTTCTTTTTTTGTTTCCCATGGCCAATGGCTTAAACGATTTACGCGATTACACGGTGGTAGAAATCCAGTAGTGCGGTGGTGGGCTGGCGTATTATCAACAATTCAACAGGTTTGGACCGGATAAAAAACCAATCATCACCACGTCGAAACGTTGTCACTTTTGGATTGCGAGATATGGTGATGGATCGATCAGTTTTCAATCGAACGACCGATAACAAAGCAACGATTTGAATTGTTTACCCAATCATTTATTATACGGCGATGTAATAAAAGAATAAAACACTGTCATCATCCTTATCGATTTACCACAAGCAGTTGTGGCGATGATCGGTAAGGATCGTCATTGATTTATGAGACGTTACGACACAACACAATAAGAGAAAAGAGATTTTCTTTCCAACTATTTCTGTTTTTCCACCGTCACGTGAATTATTACCAAGAAAGAAACTCGACGACGAAAATTACCCACAGACTTACATCACCTCCGCCTATTCTCCTCCCGACAGGCCCAACAACAACAACGGCAGCAGTCTCCAGTCAGTTCTGATTTATGTTTCATGAACCTTAGATTGGATCGGGAAAAAAAAACGAAACAAAGAAAAAAGGTATATAGCAGCATAATATGCAGCACACAAAAGTGCATCCGACGGCAATGTTGTGTTGTTGCAGTTGCTTTTAAGGACTAATTGAAAACGAGAGAATTGTATGGAAGGGGGAAAGAATTACGTACGACGTCCTGGTGGGAAGTCTCCCGACTACTAACGCGCTTTGATATTATATTCAGGAGGGAAGAAAAACAAGAATCAGAGACGATCGTAAATAAATCGACTTTCTTCTTCTTACACGAAAAGAAACGAGCGAAAAAACGAGAACTGAATATTATAAAAGAAGATGGGGTTGGGTCGATCATAGGCGGGGCGCCACCTATCCAGGTCGTTTTGAACACCTGCTGCGTCTCCTTGCCCGCAACAAAACTCCGAAACGGTACACACAGCACCGACTCCATTAGACAACAGCAACAACAACAACATTGTCTTCTATATACAGATCTATGCGTGAGCTTGCAATGTAGTTTATTCCATCTGTTCTATCCCAAAGGGCCAACGAACAAAAAGAAAATCTCGGCGTAGGCCGAAATCGAACGATTTGCAAGTAAATGGCCGTGCCCGGCACAATCGAGGCAACGCAGAGCGTCGGAAATGATGCCGTTTTCATTTGCATTCGTAATGGCCTTTACCGTTTTGTTGCTGTTGTTGTATGGTTCTCTTTTTGGAAGGTGCGCTGGGCTATTTTATCGGAGAAAGATAATATCGCCTAAGAATATCGAAGAGAGAATGAATCATCATTGCAAGACATCCAAAAGATTCATGTCGGATAAGTTGAGGGCTCAATGACCTCCACATCAGATAATATTATCCTTATCATCATTTCATCACCGAATCGGAAAACATTTTATTTTTATTTTAAACTGTCAATTTTCTTTGAGTGATGAGTCTTGATTGAATCGATCGTCAAAACCCAAATAAGCAGCTGTGGATAACTTGATCTCGACACGAACAAAATATTGACAAGTGCGCAATTAACCCGTTGCTCCGTGTGTTTCTTCAACGCGAAATGTACACAGGATTCAGTTACCAAAGCAACTCTTTAAGAGCCACAATTTCTTGTGTATTTAGAGCGAACGAAATGGATGTTTGTTTGTAAAATGGCTCAGATTTTTGGGTTCCCGCGTGTATCGCGTTCCTCCGCCATCACTTTTCATCTTTCCTGTTGCACTACAGTTTGGATTATTTGGAACGTTTCACAAGCGGACAATAGACGAAGCAAAGTGAAAAATGCGTTCAATAAATAAATGAAGTCGATCATCGGACACACGAGAACTAAGAGCAACCCAAGTAAATGGCAGCTGGTCGAGTTCTCAGCAGCATCAGCCGATTCAATCCTGATCTTATCCTGCGCCGAAAAAGGGGAAAGGCTAAAACCGTCGTCTGTTTGAACAGCAGAAATCCCTTTCTATTTATCTCAACTCTTTTTTCTTTTTCTATGGCTCTCGTCCATATAGACTGACGGCAGCAATGCTCTCACAGTACACATTGAACTCGACTCAACGAGTGCCGGCCGGGATCGTTGACTATTCAAGAGGCTTTTTCCAGCAGTCTCACCCATTGTAATGGATCACTCGCGCGCTGGGTCTCTCTGGTCTTCTTTGATTCCGGCCCTTTTCTTTTTTGCAGACACACCCGCGTGATGGAATTGTATAGAGCTAGAAGACATAGACAAGACAATATCAGTTGCACTTGAAAATCCTTACTGCTGCCGGCCGGTTATTTTCTCTATTCTCGTGCGCTGCCGACGCGCATAATAAGAGCGCGTCGAAGAAGCTGCGAGGAATCAAGTGGACGATTTCCAGTCTTTCACAATCCCCTTTCAATCCTCGTCTAAAGTCTATTCTCTCTCAACTGTCGTTGTGCATCTAGGCCAGCACTTTCCCTGTGTGACTGGCGTTCCGGCAGATGAGATCCACAGCAACTTTAAACTCTCCAGAGTCAATATATATGTACACGACCGCAAGATACGGCCGCATAGATATGGACGGAAAAGGACTTACAGTATAATACTATATACGTCGTGCCTATATAGTCGGATGGATATCGTGGTGTTTGGGTAGAACAGAAGGGAAAAAGGACTTTTCTATTTTATTTTTGAAGAATTTTTGGCCGGGCAAGAATGAAGGGAAGAATGAAAAAAGGGATGGAAAACGATTCGTATCTTTTGGTTGACGGGTTGTCTCTTATTCACCACAATGAGGAACGTTGCGTGGACTGTTTTGACTATAAAAGAATTTTTTTTTTATTTTATTTTATCTTTTCTAATTTTGTCCTTTTTTCCTTTTTTGAGTTTCTCTCTTTCCATTTTCCCCTTTGACAGATCCTCGTCCGATTGTACACGGCCCACAGCACGAACGGACGGATTTACTACGAATACACGAACAGGCAACTCAAGGAATATGCGCCGTACTTAATGTCCGTCCTACTCTTTTTTATGTCTTTATCAGCCCCTACGGACATGCAGTTGATCATCATTTTTAATAGCGTCAAACGAAGAGGAAAAGAAAAGGATTACGGCGCGGCGACGTGAAATTTACGAGAGAGGAAGTGCGCGGGAAAATCTCGAGTGCGCGGTTTCCTTTTTTTTGAAATTTGATTCCATCATCATTTCAAGTTGGCAAAAGACAAAAGAACGCGCGTGGACCATTTCTTTAGAGAAACAAAAGAAGAGTCCTCTAGCTGGCTGGATGGCTTTGGGTTTTGTCATAGTTGGATGGAGTGATCAATCAAAGACAAGAAAATGGGACAAGTTAATCGCAACTGGAAATTGTTAGAGGGGGGTCTCCCTTTCCATCTTTTATCTTGGGCCCGGGAGGGGCTTAGCGCATCATCTCCGCATCGCCGACCGACGTCAATTTTCACATGGCGACAAAGCGACTCGGACAAATCCTTCACCGAGAAGTGGATCTTTATCTCGCCGGTCTCTTCTCCAGCAGCACCGCAGCAGCAATTCCCGCACATTAAACCGCTGATTGACGGAAAATGTTCTGATGTACATTACCCGCGAGGAGCGCAGAAGAACACAGCAGCGCGTCGTGGATCTATGGTGGGATTCGAGTGATTGATTCATCCGCACGATAAAACCCCGTCCGCTGTCTAGCGTATTACACCGCCCGCAGCGCATAAACCCTATAGTAGTAGTTGTGTCTCTCGACCATCAAAACTTTCCAATGAGTGTGTGCTGTGTGTCTCCTTATTGCTGTTGTGCGGATGGAAATAAATTGCAGCAGCACCGAGCGGAGTAGAGAGAGAGAGCGGCTCGGCAAAAGGGACGCCCATAGCGCGTCGGTCCATCATTTTTTGTTCCCACGTTTCTCTTATTCTTTTACACTACATTGATAATAATAAACCCACATTAATCTGCTGGCTGTTGTTATAGTCTAACCCCCTCCATTTCTCTCTCATTTGACTCCCCCAACATTTTGGCCTGCCTCCCCTTCTATATACACTCCCCCACACGCGACTTAGTTAACAAAAACTCTGGTAAGTCTTTTCTATAACCCAATTATCCCTCCTCCTCCTTCTATATACTTGTATCGGATCATCAAATTGAGACACAACGCCCTTCGGCACGTTTTCAAATGTCCACCAACCAACCGGCTGCCGTTCATCCTATACAAATGCCGACAAATTCATTTCCTCAAACTTATTCGTGTACACGTTTTTTTATAGGAGGGCTTCTTTTGAAATTCAAATCGATTGCGAGTTGGAAATTTGATCGTCACCAAAGGTCTCTGAAAGGGACACTGTTATTATTATTATTTTTTTTTACTAGACCCATCCTGTTTTTTTTTTTCTGTGAAAATTTATGAATTATTTCTACTGCCAGTTTAATGAGGCAGGAACTTCCGGCATCCGGTCGATAGAGTCTGGGTATAAATCCAGGACGTGCGCACTTAAAAGAAAAATAGAAATGTACATTGTGTAAAGTACGAAAAGGGAAATAATGTGCAAAGGCACCAAATTGTTTGGTGGACACCAAACAAATGATTACGGCCGTCGTATAACGATCGCGGAATTCATTCGAGGGAAAAACAATCAAATGAAAGTCGCCTCTGCTTAAGAGGAAATCGCAATGTAAGAGAGAGAGACGGGATTCCGGAACTTGACGGTCTCCCCCCACCAAAAAAAAATAAAATAAAATAAGTCGATGTTGCAGTTGAAACTTGTTCATTAGCGGAAATAGACGAGGGACACCCAAATTGTAGTAGACGAGGGGAAGGGAGTTTGGGTTCCCGGGTAATTTAAAAGTGAGCATCGTTTGTGTGTGGGCTTGCTTGTGTCATTAGCACCACGTCCGCATCCAGATGGATAAGCTTCATCCGCATTCTTCCGCCAATTTACATAATTGTCCCCAAAACTTTACAGCAGCAACAACAACAACAACCCAGACGGGAACTAGAATAACAACAACAACTAGTTAAGCAGCAGCACAAACCAAACGAGATGATTTCAGTTGGCTGGGTCATTAGCACGTCAGATAAGAAAAATTTCCAAAGCCATTAGAAAATTATTTAGCCACCATACAGATGGACTTGATAAAAACATTAGACCTGTATAACAATGACGAAATGATGAAGTGCCTTTCCAAATAATAAATGCAACAGCATGAAACTCTATAGATAATAAATGGCGAATAGGAAACGGAATCACGGCCATTAAAAAGATCCACACATTTCCGACTGTTTCCGGTTATTTATTTATTTGGACGGGTGGATCGCCAGCACGAGACAACGTGTACGTGATTGAATAGACAATCGGCACGCTATGGTTTCTTCTCTTGTTGTACCGTTACGTTTTAATAATAAAAAAATAAGGGAAATAATAAAATAAAAATGGAAAAAGGAAACTGAACCATCTGATATTATATCAAAACCATAAAGATGGAATTGATCCGGGCGGATGTGTGTGTGTGCAGTGGCAGACAAACTATACAAAACAAGGCGACATCTTTGAATGCAAAACAGACGGGAGAGTATATAGCAGCCAGCCCAACTTTATCTAATCTCGCAATAGCCATCCGTCCCTCACTCCCTCCCCTGTTTTCCATTCTTATTCCATTAAAGATATCCATCGATGGATATGTTTCTGATGGAAGCCAGTGCCAATAGGAAGTCTCTTCCAGCCGGAAACGGTATAGACTCCACAACGTCCGATTGCTAGCCCCGTGATAACATCTCTCTCCCCCCCCCCCCCCTCTCTCCATTCGAATTGCGTCAGTTCCAGCGATTCCCTGGAACATTTTCTTAATGCTCCTTTTATACTGCCGGTAGAAAACCAAACAGCGATGACTCAATGGCCGAATCGCATCAACTTTAACCCATTTCTTTTGTATTCCTGAAGAGAAAGGGGATTCTATTCGTCGGTCAAATATTTAACCAAGACAACTCGACTGGAAATGATTTGTTTGAACTCGATCCATCTAGCAGTTGATGGTCTGGAACAGGAAAAAGAAAGAAGAAGCAGCAGCAGCAGTGACACCACTGAATGAAAGTTCCAGCAGTTCAGCCACTTCAAATGTTTAAGCAAAGTCGTTTGACCTGAAAAAGAAAAGTGACACACGAGACACTCGGGCATATACTCACGACGCGCGCGGTGCCATCTTTCAACTCTTAAAGGTCTTCCTTGTACAGCAGTCTTCCCCTCTCTTTTCTCGTGTTATTATGCAACATATCCTCCAGGAGGAATTGTCACACTGAAAGAAGAAAAAAAAGAGTGCATGTAACCCCTTAGACGAGTATAAGCATGTACATGTAAGTAGAACCGGGGATCAGTGCGCGGGGATAAATATCTGGCCCCCATCTTTTTGCTCGTGCGCGTACCTCTTTTTCAGCCTGTCTCTTCATTCGCCTCTGCCTCTGCCGTAACATGAATTTATATTTATGTTGCTGCCGTCGTGGCTTTTGCTGGTGGTGCTAGTGGTGACCAGATGTCGGAAGGAATTTTCCTTCTCATTTGGAAACCCCCGAGAAAAGAAAATGTCATCTAGAAGTAAACTACTGTGCAGCAAGCCGCTTTTGTTTGGTTCAAACAAGACTCGAAATTTTGACATTTTTTATTATTATTTTCTTGGGAGAGAGGGGGAGAGAGGGAGCGTCTTTCCTTCTCCTTGTGACTTCACCTAGTCTTTTTATTAAGGAGTCATAGAATCTTATCGGTCAACCGAGTTGCTCTATACAATAAAAAAGTCGCATCGAAGTCAAGCGAAAGAAAGAAAAGATAATTTTTTACTGCGCTAGTGCAAGTTGAGTGGCGGCAGTAGGAACGAGGAGCAACAGCAGGAGCAACAAAGACGTTTGGGGGGTGCCATATAACTAGTGCTGCTGACGAATGCCAGACCAATTGTTTCTGACGTCGACATATTTTTCCCTATTCTTCTTTAGGGGGGTAAACCGTCTAGAAAAATTTGGAAATTCAAACAGCGACGCAGCACACGCCAAGAAAATTATCTCTAAATAGGATTGCTGAATTAATTTGATCCGTGTGTGCTGTCAGGAAGCAACAGAGAAGAGGAAAAAAAATGGAGGAAATAAAATAGTTGCCGGGCTTCTCTTCCGGGTGGTATCAGAAGAAGCCAAACGAATTTCTTGTAATTTTATTACATTAAGAATTTCTTTTGATTCCCCAAAGTGATAAGACGACGATCTTATAATCCTCCTTGTGAGAGTGATGTAATAATGTACGCCTTTATAATAAATAATTATTTTGGCTATACTGCGCGGCTCAAAAGGAGTTGCTGGGGCTGATGAGACGGGAATCGATTCGGATGCAGGCGCGGATGATGATGGAAAGATCCGCGACGTGGGGGTCATTAAGACTCTCTCCGTCCCCCCTCACCCACATCAAGAAGGAAGAAATGAATGATTATCATCATCATCATCATTCGTGTGCTGTATGGCGATGATGATCAAGTGACACGCAATATAAGACGGGAGCTTCCAAAGTAAATAAATTCTAAGAAACAATTCCCGCGTTCCTAATTTTTTGATCTTTTCAAATAAAAGTTTGACTTTATCTCAACTCGTAAGTGTAGCCCTGAGGGGCTGTGCGATAAAAACTTGTGGTTTAGTTACATATTGACTCTTGACTGGCTACTGCGCAGAAGTGGAGTTCCAAAGGTCACTGTCGTTGTTTGCTGGACAGGTGTGTAAAATTGTCGTCCCCATTGTCTCCCCATCTCAGACATTTTTGGATGTGACAACAAAAAGAAAAAGAAGAAGTCGTACGAATGATGACTATCTTGACACGGACGATAAAACGTTAGACAGGCGCCGTTTACACACACACACGTCCTGCAACTAATATACAGGAGCTACTTGATTATCTCATCCGAGAAGTGTACAGCGACAGTGTGTTCTATATTTGAGTTAAGACGAGTCGCAGAAGGAAATGAAAATTCCAGCTCAAAAGAAAAAAAGATGTTTGAGTTTGTCGGGTGAAAATTGATGAACGATGTCGTTCAACTGACACGATGGGAACATCCGACTAACATAACGCTGTGTGCACACACGACCAGTTTCGGCCGCTCGTCCTGTCGGGATTTCCAAAATCTCTCGGGTTCGTTGGATTGAGACTTTGCAGATGGCCGGGCCGAGGAACATTGAGGAGCAACTTTATTTAAAAAATAAAGGTTCTGGGTATTGGAAGACAGAGGCCGAAAAAACGATGGAGAGCTGAAGTGTAACAACTTGTCTCTCTTCTTCTCTACGTTCTCCTTCTCTGGTGACGTGTTCCAGCGTTTTCTTCTATGGCAACACTTAAAAAAATCTAAGGCAGCAGCAGCAGCAGCAGCAGAGAAAGACTCTTCAGATAATGTTGGGGCCCTCCACCCCGAAATAGAACCGGGCCACCAGAGCGTCTGCCCATCGTTGCAAGACGAAGAAACAACGAAAGAAAACGACACACAAGAAAAAAGCGAAGATGAATTTGGTATTGTCGCGCGCTGTATATATAAAATGCGTAAAAAAGAAAAGAAAAAGAGATGCGACTTTTGGGAAATGTGGCGAGACCGCGGCAGCTTATTCCAAATGTTCCATATCTCAGTTCTCCTTTTTGTTTCTATTTCAGGATTTATCAGGAAATATTGGACCGACATCGGTCGTGACAGAGCTGGAAAATGTCTGGAACGGCAACTTTTTTTTTCTTTTCTTTCTCTCCTCCCTTCTGATTCTGATGTATTTCATTTGAATAAAAGATGTTGTACACATACTACAAGAAGAAGAAGCTAGACGCAACGGACACGACAAGACCCCCCTCTCTCTCTCTCTTCTCGTTGCACACGGAGAGAAAATCCGTGAAGGGGGGAAAGAATAAGTCGGAAGGAGAAACCGAAATTGTTATTCATTTATGCAGTTAGGTGATGGTGGTACGTACTATAGTGGCCAGCTCAGAGAAGGAGATCGATGCGCCTTTTGGGTTTCTTGTCAGAGAGTTCGTGTATTTGTTTTTGTTTCGAATGGATGGAAGACGTTATTCACTCCGGGTGAACTATACGCAAGTCGATTCCTTCTCCCGAATTGCGGTGCACTTACATTTCCGGGATCTTTGGATGGGGAAGGGGGTTGTTTCTTCGCCCTTTGGCTTCTCCCTCACCACCACCCCCCTTGATCGCAGTGAATGAAAATCTCATCGATGGAAGGATGGATGCCCCCTTCCTGTTTATGCCGTCATTCGGTTTCTCCCTGTTGCCCCCTGATCGAGAGATATCACAACTCAAAACAGTGTAACGTCTTCATCCGGCGTTCTCTTTCTGGGTTAACGTAAACAACCACCGATCCTTGTCCTCCCTCAAAAGTGGCTTTATCTCATCCGCGTTTCGTCCGACTGCGTCTAATTGATAACCTTTTATTTCTTATTCTTACACACACGATCTCTTACACTTTCGTCTCGGTGATGTAGGGCACGACCATCATTCACTAATTGGCGTTGGAGAGGGATCATCATTCATCCATTCAAAAATAGACGGACGCGTTGTATTTTTTCCTTCCGCTATCTGGGCGGAGGACTCTATTATGAAAATAGTTCCAGTGCAGCAGCACGTTCCACGCACATTTCCAAAAGGAATGAACATTCAACAAAGAAAAAAGACCAACAAAAAAAAGTCGAAATTTCAATAGATATTTATATATAAAAAAATGACGTCAGACGAACTGTCACCGGATCCTCAAAGAATCTGGGCAATGTCGTCCATTGACCCTCGCGTGCTTGACGGCGAGCGACGCTCTGCTGCTCGACTCAATTTCACAAAAACGAGAAGAAGAAGAAGAGACTGGAAATGTCAAAAGAAGACGGTGTCGTCCTGCGTCTCTTGTCATCCGACGTGCAGCATCGCATTCCGATCCATCCAACACTCAATAGGATCGCCAGCGGATTGGATTTCTTTTATTCCACGGGCTCCAGAATGAGCCGTTAGATACCTTCGAAACTTTTTGGAGTTTGGCGATGTGGTAGTAGAAACTGTCGACGTCCGCACGCAATCAAATGACGCAACATAACGCGGAGAAGTTTCAACATCCCAAGAAAAGTCAGAAAAGGGGCGACGTGAATGGCAGACTCTCAACATTTAACGATGGGGAGGCAAATCTCGACAGCCACCAAACACAATCGGCACCTGATGAGTTTTACCGCAACTTTTTCCCCATTACGGCCCTCTTCTTCTTCGTGTCCCTGACTGACGTTTTACAATAATCGTCTTTCATTCAAATGACACCCTCCTACTCCTCCAGTTACCTCTCTTGAGTTTGTATTTTAAAAAAAAATCTCCGCACCAAATCAAACGGCATGACTCTGCTAAGGGAATAAATATGCACACATCTATTCGGATGCGCATCGTTTTGTTTTCCCTGTTCCCACGCTGAATCGACTGGTATACAGTACACACATACACTAAAACATCATATTTCCCTTTTATATTATTTCCCCCCTTCTCTAAACTGGTCCAAGTGTTTGTGCGCGCGATGCGGTTTTTTTTCTTCCCTTCCAGCAGTGACCGACAAAAGGCCATTCAATTCCACCCCTCGCTCAACAGGGTAGGACACACTGGGCAAATGTTATACCCCCATATCTTATATAGTGGAGTCTGTGCGCGCGCACACATACATGCTGGGCTGGTCGTTTTTTTGTATTTTCTACCAAAAAACTTGGGGGCGACGAGGGTGCCCGCATCTTTCGTTTCTCCACGGCTCGAGTGTGTGTTGCTCTTCTGTCCATATCGTTCTCCATTCATTCATTGAAAAAAAAAAAATTATCGACATCAAAAAGGCCATTGAGGAGGGACGAGGGAGAGTCTCTTTTCTTCTTCTTATTTCTTACTCCAACCAGAGACTTTGAAGGGAAAGAAAAGACTTTGGTGGTGGAGGGGAATCGGAAAATATGGACGACATACGATACCAATAACACACGAAAATATAATCTCCTCCTTCAAGTTCCCCCCAAGAGTTTCTTCTTTCCCTTGTGATCGTCCCCATCGCCTTGGAAGATGTAGAGCAATAAGTTCGCTTCTCTCCGTTTCAATCAAATCCAAAAGAGAGATATAACTCAAAAAGAACGAAACGTCAATAGAAGGAATTAAAAATGCGCAGTTCAATTCGAGTCGAGAGAAAAAAAAGAGAATCAAATTTGAAAGAGATAATAATTCATCCGTTCCCTGCGCCATTCGCTGCCGTCGATCCAATTATCTCTGATTTATTTACATTCCGCAGGAGAGGTCCAACTGTATAACAAGGTCTAAGCGTGAAGAAAAGACGCTCAGTGACACACAAAATCTAAATCCAAACGAAATTTGTCCTATGGCCTCCTCCTGTGGAAAACTGTGTGCTGGACCTAAAAACCGCAACCCATCGATGACGAATGAATGCGCCAGACATTTTGGCGTTTCACAGTCAATCATTCAAAACGGATTAATGGTGTTTTAAATGAGAAGTTAAGACGAATCCATAGAGAGATGGATGTCCACTGGCGCACCTATGGGGCAAAGGCGAAGAAGAAAAAACCCGAGTCTCTTTTTGACAACGAGCGGCCTGATTTATCGACACGCAACCGCCAGTTTTACCCCCAAAATAGCGTCGCCCCAGCCGACGAAAAGGCGCCGCCATTGCCCCCAAAAATCCCCAAAAAATACAAAAATTCAGATGAAAGATCTGGACACCCAAAATTGGGTATAAAAATAAACAAGTCCCCAAGAGGAAAACGGATCAGAGAGTCAACGACCTGTGCGATAAAGATAATGGCCTCTGCCATATTTTTTATTACGGCATGTGTATATATTGCACGCGGGACATTGTGAGATCTCAATGGGGATGCCATTCAACAAAAGAATCGATTGAATTGGCGTCCCCTGCTCCCCAATAATCCTCTGATCCCCCGTTGTTCAGTGAATAACGTCGTTCCTTCTTTTTCAACATGGAACCGGTTGCTGATCCGACAACGTCAACGGCCCTATAACAACATATTGTGCGCACTAGTCGACAACTACATCGGTGGTCCTTCAAACAAGAATCGATTCATCAAAAAATATTTCAACCCTCTGCATTATTCTATAGACAAGCAGAGATCGAATATCGAATCGAAAAAAAAAAAAGTAGAAACAGAATGGAAATTTCAATATGAAAATGCCTGGTTACTTCTTTGTTAACGTTCAAGTGAAACTGAATCCATCTTCCAGCGGATGAATTGGTCCTCCCATTTCCTCGGTATCGTGCCGAACACGCCTTTCGGTGCAACGAATATAAAGGAATGCATTTCCAATCCAAATTTCGTTCAATTTGTTATTCCTCTTTTATACATTTTTTGTTGCTTGGTTTGTTATTCAGCAGCAGCAATCATCAGACAGAATCTAACTAGAGTTTGATTGCGTGTCACGGAAATCAGCTTCAATCCGCTGCTGTCCGATTCCAATGTGAATAAAACATCGCCGAGAATCCAGAATGGAATGGATTATTCCCGTTGGAATTATTCGGTTGCTCTCAGCCATTTCGTTTATAAGCAACGCCAATGACCAAAACTGGCTTTCGGGTTAGTCAGAAAGTTATAAGCTTTAGATGACGCAGGGCTCCGCTGCTTAGTATGGCGCAACTAATAACTAATCGTCTCAGCAATTTCAAAGGAAACAAATCTCGAAAAACAAAAAACAAATGAGAGAAAGCAAAACGGAGACCAGAGCTCATCCAAACTTAACAAATAACGCTACTAGGAATCAAGTTAATATCGAGAAAAGGCAACTAACTCGTCCATCTTTCGTGTTTTGTTGCTTCTCCCAATTTGAATTCTCAGATGGCCCAGCCAATTGAAGAGTTGGAGAGAGAGAGAGAGAGAGAGAGAGAGCTGTTAAAATCCACGCTGGCCATCACCGTTTCGCGTTGCGGGAGGTATTTAGTTTAGAAGAATATTAAGCGCCAAAGGGAACCTTTTACACACACACACACAAAAAGTATTTAGTCCCGTGTGTCGTTCGAGTGTGTAAACTGTCTGAAGTGTGTCTGTCTGCCCAGCATTACAACACCAAAAGTGCGCTCCTGCTGTTGATTTTCCCAATCCAGTTGACCGTATAAGGTCCCTCGACTCATTACGCATTCACACACAGAGAGAGAAAGATCTATAATTGGTTGTGCTTTTTAGACATGTGGATATTTAAACTTGCGCTGCTGCTGTTGTCTCTGCGGGTCTGTGTCGAACTATTTTGGTTTCGAAACTTGGAAAAAACTTTTTTATTTTTCGTTGCCTTCGTTTCCTTAGAGAGGAAGAGAGGACCATTTAACTCGACTGTAAAACAAATAACAAAGTGAGTGTGTCTACCCTCATTTTCTGTGTTTTCTTTCCCTTTTTTTTCTCTCTCTTGCGGTTGAGCACCGCTCGTTTTTCTGTTTGTGGAGAGACGAGCAACGTCAGCGGGAGGCCTCGTCTGTCGTTCGTTCTCAGGACTATCCGTGTAAAGGCAACGAGCTGCTGCTGCTGGATGAATCCGCACAAAAGATTCCCTCCTCTATACTACCCCTCGCTGGTTCAAAAACCCATCCGCACGATAGCTCGACGACTATAATCCATCATCATCGAGTCGCCGATCACTTTTTTTCTTTAAATTTCAGCAGCGTCATCGGGACGGAAAAGGGGAAGAAGAAAAAATCAAATATCAAACGATTGGATGGTTAATCAAAATGCAATCAGTGACAAGAAGAAGTTTAGGAATAAAAATCTCAAATTTTTATTTTATATGTGGGCAACCAATTGGGGTCTCATTTCTTTCCATGGCAATCACGCGCAGGTGTATATAATGCAAACTTTCTGCTCCCCTGCGGATGAATAAATCCCCGTCTAACGTCAAAAGATCAAAGTTTAATTGTGCGTGTCAACCGAGTGAATGAACAACTTTGATCGTTTGTCCTTCTCCTTTCAGATTCTTTTTTTTTTCATCTTTCCCTTTCAGTTTCTTTCACACAATTTTGAAAAGGGGGGAAACCAGGATCGTCGATCAATCAACGAACCAGAGAAAAAGGGGGAAGAAAAGAAGAAGTTGACTGACTGCTGAAGTTGGTGGAGAAATGAACGACGCGCGACCCCCGCGATGAAAGGTCCAGCAGCCCCCAAACGACAAGGACCTCTGACCCAACGGTCGAGATATTTCAATAAATGAACTTACGCGACCTGTCTCGAATGTGAAGGACTCGAGGATTCATTTGATTCAAGCCTCGGGTGTTTATGTTCCCACATTCAACAAGAATGAAGAGATCGACCGACCCCAGCAACGTAGCCTATAACAAAATGTAAATGCGTAACCGATCCAACTCGGATGGAAATCGAGAGGAAAGTGGGGGGAGACATTAGACGACGTTGGCGATTAGCAAATAACTGGCAAACATGGAGCACAGCTCCATGTCACGACCAACGTGACGTGGCAAATGGCAAAGAAAAACCAAAGGAATGGGGGGGGGGGGGTGGGTCTTTGAGCGCTAAACTCTATGGAGAGTTTTGCGTTACAAACGGGCGCGAAATTCGAACCGCTTCGAGTGTTTTGTATCGAACACTGGGGAAAAAAGCCAAAAGGAGATGATGGCATCTAATAAATATCCCCTTTTCTTTTCTTCAAAGCGCCAAACTAAAGAACTGAAAGAAACATGTACACACACACACAGTCAGCCCATGTTTGGTGTAATACTGGAAAAAATAGGGAGAGCGAGGAAATGAATATTGAAAAGTTTTTCTCGTGTGCTGCCAGACTGCGTGGCTCTTCTTCTTCTTCTTCTTCTGAGCTCTCACCACGTCCTTTTGTGTCGTGCTGGGTCTCTCTCTTTCTCTTTGGATTCCTCGTATCTTTTCCCAACCCAGTCCGATGGGATCCCGCAGACCACACGGTCTATTCTTTTCTCTCTCTTTCTCTATAGCCACGACATGTGTCCTTCCCACATAAAAAGTTCCCTTTCTGATGTACATTATCTGTGTCATGTTCGTCGGTTTTTGTAGTCAGCGATCCACGCAGATTGTGACGGACCGTATCGGCGCTGTGTCGCTCGTTTGATCACATGACAATCCTGGTGAAATTTGGCTGAATAGGAAGGAAGGAAGGGTGGACATGTCCATTCTTTTTATTTATTTTTCAATCAAAAATATGGAAATCTGTTGAAGAAATGAAAAAGCTGAATCGATTTCTATCCCACACTCGATACTTTCGTTCGGTGGTTATTAAAATTATTTTTCCCGTCCTGTCATCGGCGGAACGAATGAAATTCCCGGAATAGAGCGATTTCGGTAAAAGAAAAAAATATCTGAGAGGGTCGAAATATGTTCTTTAGAAATTTCCTAGGCGTGGAGAGTTGTCGAGAAAAGAAGCGCAGTGACAACCGGTGATCCGCCCGGGATGCCGAATTTAGGATGCTGATTCAGCATCTCTTTTCCCATCCGCCATCAGACGACCCATCCCAAACACAATCCTGTCGGGAAATTATATATAGTGGAAAAGGTATTACAAAACGAACGTACAAGAATTTATTATTCCATTCCAGCAGCAGGTGATTGCAGCACACTTGACACGAGTTTCTTGTGTACCAAGTAATTCATCCAACACTAAGAATATAAACACCTGACTTAGAGGCGATTTATATAGCATCTCGACTCCATCTCCCAGCACCACTAGCTTTTACTTCTCCCAGCCGGGAAACATTTTCTATTATTATTGAAATGACGTGATAGTTTTTTGTTTTCTTTCACTTCTCTTCTTCTTCTTGTAAAAAAAGGCATCGGGGGATTTATTTCGTATCATTTGTTTATGCCGACGACTAAGTCATTGCGGCACGGTCTTACGATCTGAAGCTGCTAACCGACCGACAGCGCCGACAAAAACAAAATAAAAGACAGAAAACAAAATGTAAAAAATCAAGGGAAGGACGTTGATCCATGACTTCAATTACGATGCGCACCGAGTCTGATCGGCTGATCGATAGCCGACCAAAGGAGAAAATCCAACGAGAAAACAACAGAGAGAAAAGCCGTCCGGCAAAACACCCGAGGGTCCCGCATACAACACTCAAAAATAGAAAAATAAAACGGGCGCGAGTGAAATTAAAATAAATATCGAAAAAAGAAAAAAAATACAAATAAATAAATACAACATCAGAAACTAAAGAAACTAAACAACATAGTACATAAATCGTATTCGAAAATCGAAAAAAAGAAAATCTTTTAAAAAAAATAAATCCGCAGATATTTGGTTACAACATTTGGTTGGGTTGGTGCATCCAACTCAAGTGCTCCATAGGCTCGGCTGAGTGGTGTATATCCGTAACCAATTGAAAATGTTTAACCGTGACTTTGAGCCGAGTGATTCGGGAGTCAAGTTAACGACCAAATCCCGTTGCATAATATTTGTAAAAAAAATTTCGAGAGAAGAAAAAAGGGTAAAGATGAAGACTTATGATGTAATTGTAAACAACAAGTCGTCGAGTCCCGTCTAATCGCTTTCGTTCCACGTAACGATGACTAGACGGCGCTCGAGCAATTCCCAAAAATCCCAAAAGTGCAAGACTCACGACTCGCCTAGAAAAACATCGTGAAATGGCCGTGTAAACTTATTCCAAAATGATATTCGACACCCACCCACAGTTCGCGTGTTGAATCCTTGCCAAACCTTCACCCAAAAGAAATTCCGACTTCCAGTTGCAATGACTAAAAAACTTGACTCGAACTAAAGTCACGGCTTCTGGGTGTGTGTGGCAGCAGCAAAATTTTCTTTTCCCCCCTCCAAAATGAATCAAAAGACTGCGGGATATACGGTTGTTCATCACGAAGAGTCGTAACCGATACACCGAGAGTCGAGGGGGTCTCTTTTGCCTCAATGCTCCCACACGGGAAGGGTAGAAAGAAGAAGAAGAAGAGCCAGCAGGTTCGTTAACATTCTTTCTCTTCTCCCTCGTGGTTCTCTTTCTCGTCTTCTCCACACCAACTCCCCAAAGATAACGGGGGCTGTTTGGGTTGTGGTGGTGGTAGTGGTGGTGGTGGTGGCTGCGGGTTTTCATTTTCTCCCTTTCGGTGGGGAAGAAAAAACCCCTCGACTCTCTTGTTATTCGGTTGAAGTGAAATTTTTATTTTATTTTATTTTGGGGAAAAATATAAAAATACAAAATTCGGGGTAGACGCCCTGGCGCCATCTGCAGGGGGCAGGGCATCTCTTATGGCGGTTTCATTCAAATCTATAAGAGCTGGGTATATTTATTTCCAGTCGAAGAGGATGGATAAAACTGAATAAAGAAAAATTTCCTCACTCAAGTTTTTTTATTTTTTTATTTTGTGAAATGGGTGGAGAAGAGTAAACTATATAGTCAAAGGTAACCCGATCTCTTTGATATTTTGCCTTTGACCCCCTGCCCCGGGCTGAGAGAGAGCGCGGGGGCGTAGTGTCTGTGTGCTGTTGTTGTTGTTTAAACACGCACGTTATTAAACACATAAACATATACGCAAGCTTAAAAAAAAAGAAAAATTATTCAAAACATCTGGTGGGTCTGGTGAGTTCACACACGAAGAATTCCCATTGTCTGTTGCGTTCACATTGTCGTTGTGAAACTCGGACAGAAGGAACAACCTTTAAAAAACTCCCGGGAAATTCAAACGGGGGGTCAAGCAGTTGTTTCACGATTGTGGTGATTAATAAAAAGATGATTTCAACCACGTCATTGGCGGTCGATTAAAAAAAAAAGTTGGTGAGGTTGGAACGAGAAACTGATCCTATCCCAATCGCCCAAATGAAAAAGCGCCGCGGCGACGTTTGATCAGTCGATACTCACGATCTAATTTTGTTTTACTGCATCATTTAATAGAATTTGTCGTTTCATTCTATGGATTCAATTTTTCCCGTCGGATTGTTACAACAACTAAAAGGAGCTTGTAAATCCTTGCGCAGCGTCTGTATAAAGAAGTCGATTCGATTTTCTTCATTTGTAATTTTTCCAGTTGTTGATTTCTTGTTGATCTTTCAAAAGGGAAACAAGAAATTCAAACAACAACAAAAAATCTTCCCTGGCGCATCTGATTGTCTTTTCCCAATCCAACTCTCCAGCTGATTGACTGATCTCCATACGCATTTGCATTGGTAATGAACACACGCGCGCTCTCAATAGGACACATCGCGCACGCAACTCAGCAGACGCACAAAAACACCCGGCGTGTTTGTTGTTGGCAAGAGAGAAAAAAAAAACACAAAAATGTGTAGAAATAAAATTATTTTGTTTTCCTAAAGAAAAGGAAAAAAAAAAAGAAAAAGAAAAATCTCAGAGAAAACGATGGAGGGGGGGATTGAACGACAGGTGGAGAGATGAATAATCATTCAAATAAGCCCAGTAGATATAGGAAAGAAGAAGAAGAAGAAAAGAGCTTTTGCGGTTGTTGTTGATGTTGTTTGTTGTCGATCGTTTGTTTACACATTCGGCTTTGGGTTGTTGAGTGTTTGTGTGTCTTGTCTGCGCCACAACTCAACAAGAAAAACGACGTTGGACGTGAATGCCAAAAGGATGTTACACAACAAGTGGGCAAATGTTGATTCCTTCCTTCCAGCGGGGACGCCCGAAACAACACGCCACCCACCGAGAGTCGATCAGCATAGTTCAATCACTCCCGATATTCTTGGCTTTCATCACAAACTCGATGCGCGGTCCATTTCATTTTCCAGTAGGCAAAGAAAAAACAGCAGACAAACAGAAGTGAAAGTGAAAACAAATAAAAAATTTGTTTCATCTCCCGTTCCCATTGGAATGTCAATTTCACGTGTCCGCCCGCACTATCTCTCCTTTTATATACCGTACCTTAGCTACTATATTTGAATAAATGCAAATGACGCAATGTGTTGAATGTGTTTCGGCTGCAACGGAATAGGCAATTGAATATTTTAGAGTCGATTGTGAAAAAGATGGATCGACTGGATTCGGCAACTTTTTTTCTTTCAAGTTATTCTTTTTCTTTTCCAACAGTCTGACGATCGAATGTTGTAACTTAACATTGGATGCATTTGGGATCACAAAAGACACGGAAAGACAACGTCGTCTTTCCATGGTTGCATTTACGTAAAGTCAAACTCAAATTGCAGCAAAAGCAGCAGCCTGCCGGCCTGTCATTAAAAATCCATTTCGGAGGGCCAAAAGGAGGGAAAAGAGGACGGCGACGACGTTTTTGACGACTAGTATTGTTTCACCCTCACAAAAAGTTAAAAAAAAAAATTCTTTTCATCTTTTCAAACTCCCCCACTCAGAAAAAAGATGACGATAAACGGTCCGGCAGAACATTTCCTTGGTGTGTCTGCGCCGGGAAAAACGACGAGACGGGCAAAATGTCTGACATGTGGTGCGCCGAGGTGATTTTCAACGCGCATCACCGTCAAAAAAAAAAAAAAAAAAAAAAACACAAAAGGGAAAAATTTGAAAACAAAAGAAAGAAAGAAAACATCTTGGCCGAAGCGGTGCTGCCCTATGTAATTTAGCGTCGTTAAAAAATTTAGTGATGGGAGAAAAAATCTTCTTACAGAAGAAGAACACGATACGAAAATATACGACCGAGCACACGAAAGAGATGAGACTAAACGCCAGCACCTATACCCCCCCATTTCTACTTATTTTTCGTATAGTCGCCAATCTTCATTTTCCTTCCACACACATTTTCTGTCATCAGCTGGGCTCATTGTGTATTACATGTTGTTTGACCTATTCTTTTCATTCAAAATTGTTTGCCCTCCACCTACTACCCCCTTTCACTATTTTTTATATTGCCAACCCAATGTTGAGGGGGGGATGAGGATTTCAATTCTCATATTTTTTAATCATTTCTCGAGGAGCGAATATTCATTTCAGGATCGCTGCACACATCATCAATAGTCCCCCTCTATTTGCCCTACTTGTGTGTTTTCGCTTTCTCTTTTTTAATACAATGACCTGCTGTCGAATTTGAGACCCAACATTCATCCGCACATGAACATGCACACAACTGGACGGACACGCCCTCCCACCCTTTTTTACTTGTTTTTTTTTAATATTCTTATTCCATTCCGACGAATGTCTTGACAAGGAAAAAGAATAATAATAAAGACATTTTCCATTCGAAAGCGCCAGCAGCAACTCAATCTCGGAAAGTGCAGGTCGAGGGATATGAATATGACGTTCATCCGGTGTGGCACAACACACAACAACAACAACAACAACAAGAGCCGTATACGTGATTGAGGTGACCCGACCGACAAGAAGAAAGGGACAAAGAGACAAAGGACGCCGGCGTGTACACCGCAAGTTAAGTTACGTCGGATTTTTTTTTCTTTTTCCCACCACAACAGGCGCACACAACAATAAAGCCCATCAAGATGAAATCATCAAACAACAACAACAAAGTTCATTATTATAAACATATATTCTCCCTTTGTCTAGGAGGGGAAAATGAGAAACGAGAAAGAGCAGCCAGCAGCCACTTTTAAAACAGCCACCGGAAACACTGCGGATCCTTCATCATTTCGTTGGGGGGACGTTGGCTGATGACTTTTTTCGCCACATCGCCATAAGGGCCTTCACATCAGAGGACAGTCCTGCCTTGCAGCCCTATTGGAATTCCTCGCACACGCAACTTGATAATTTTTCATCTCCCAGAAACTATTTTCTGGGTCATTATCCGAAATGAACTCGAGAGAAGGAACCTCAAAAGTGTAAATAACCGTGAATAACTGCTCTTTGCTGGACTTTTTCTCAATCCGCCAGCATGTCAAAGCCGAAAAAAGCAAACGCCCTTGATATACATTTTCATTAATTTAGCGAAATGGCCGCAAAGCCAATTATATGCAGGCTTCATTTTCTCTCTCGCCGAAAACCGGCACAAACGGGAAAAACCGAACCAGAAAATACCAAAGTCAAGCGATTCGCTTTTGACCCGCGAAAAAAGAAAAAAACAAAAAAGTTTAATCAAAAAGACGGAGATATAAGAAGAAGGGAGCAGATGATGGAGGAACCCTTCAAGATGAATGCACCTTAATGAACCAGCCAGCCTTAAACGCGGCTGAATTTTTGTCGGTGCAGACTTCGTTTGTCGGTGCCGATGCTTATAGACGACACGAGCCTTGAGCTGCGGCTGCGGCTGCTGCTGCTTCACGCCGAGCACTTTGATATAGCATAGATGCAATTGAACGCGCCCGGGGGGAAGGTGCTGCATTTTGCCCTGCCCCTGGTGCATCTGTAATTACAAGCCGTCAAAGGATACACGGAAGAAAGGAAAGATAAATGAGATATACTGTATATATCATCAGTTTTTTCTTTTTCTTTTCTTTTCTTCCAAAAATTATAAAGATCCCAAAATTAACGAGTCGCTGTTGGGTTGTGTGTGTGTGTGTGTGTGTTGTGCCCATGGCTTCGTTTTCTCCATCGTCGTTCGGGAAATTCAAATTCATTTGAATTTGCATCAAACGACATGAAGAGGAGGGGGTTCCTCTTTGTTCCTTGTTGTTGCGTCGAGCCCAGAAAAAAAAAACTTTCCCAAACGATTTATAACTGCCGACACACAACAACAACACGTTTGAAAAACGACTCTGAAAAAATCTTTTTCTTGAACTTATATTTTTTTTTTTTTGGCCAAACAATCGGGAAAATGAAGAGTCGTCGTGATCGAATCTGGCGACTTCTGTTGGAAGACGATAGAAGAGAGAAACTTTGAAGCAACAACAGCGCATCATCCGTATATGATGGATGTGTGTTTCGCGAATGAATGGCGTGAGCGATACCATTTGTCTCTCTCGGAATATCTCGGGGGAGATCAGCGCGCGACAGTCCAGCACCTCTTCCCAGGGTTTGGACGGACAGGTCGTTCATCTCCTGGCCCTGGCCATTTAACAACACGCCAACAACCACGGGGAAAACAAGCAACTCGAAAAGGAACGATCAATGTAAAAACTCTTGACCACCACAGCCAAAATGAGCCGAGCTCTCAGACAAAAAGGAAAGAAATGGATATACTGTAAGCGAATGGACGAGATTCAATTTCGTGTCAACTTGTTTTGTTTTTTTCCCCCTTCTCACTTGTCCGTTTGTACACTTTGCGTGTTGGACTGCTTGAACCCAGTTGGCCTACGTGATGGATGATGATAAATGCGATGAAATATTAAAAAATGCACAGGAGTTGGTTGATGTTCTTTGTTTGTTTTTTGTTTGCTTGTCTGGGAAAGAAATGGGAGCAAAAAAGTGCCAGTCAAACTTTTTCACTCCGTCAGAGACACGAAGGAATAAATGAGAACAAGAGAGAAACAAACTAGATTCCTGTTCTCCCGTCATATCGCCACAATACCTGACGAGAGAAGAAGAATTCAACGGGGAATTCAATTCGTTTTTCTCCCTCATCTTTTAGTTATTAGTTATCTTTTGATGTGATTTTGAACGGGGACTTTTTTGTGATCACGCAGCAGACAGCGCTAGACAGACCCATTAGACCATTTCTCTAACCGCAATCTCTTCTAAAAGAAAAAACAAAAAAAAGTCTCCAAACTGATGAGCCAACACGGAAAACCTGGCGTCCATCTTCCCCCCTCTAAAAAGTCTAACCGCACCCGTGCGCGCGGTCATTGATTAATCGCCTTTACCTTCGTCCGGTCTGACCAGTTTTGGGATTTCATTTCATTTCTTCATACCCACCAATGGCATTTAAAGCTATTTAGTCCGTCCCTCCACACGTGTTTACTCTCGATTCGACTTGCGCGCCACCCAAATCAAATTGAATCGACCATCGCAACATTTCAAGCGGCTGATGTTTGCTGCTGCTGCTGGCGGCATCGAGAATAGCTCGCCACTCGCCTTTCTTTTTCCGGAGCGCACTCCAATTATTATCTAACTGATAACAACTCAAGTTTCATTTCGTGTACCTCTTTGAGTTCCCCTAATCAAGCCGATATCCGCGCGCATACTCAACTTTTTTGTCTTTCCAAAAATAATTCTTATAGCGTCTTGCAAGATTGTTTGTTTTCCTTCTTTATTTCTTTTCATTTCTTATAGTTATTCAGAGCTTTTTATTTTTATTCGGATACAAAAGGGGAGAAAAAAAGAAGAAGAAGAAGATCCAAGGGCAGCAGCAGGACTACATGATGAATACAAAAGAGGACGGACGATGCCATTCGACGCGAGCAACGCTAAGCCTTTTATGTGCTCCGGTGTGTTTGGTGCTCCATTGTGTTGGGTACTCGACGGAGCGCGTGATGTGTGCACGAGCAAAGGATAGAAAAGAGTGAAAGAACAGAGCCCCTTTTTTTGGCTATATCGGTACCGTACGCGTTTACACGAATGTCGTTCGTTGCACAGAGAAAGAAACGAAGCTCCTTTGGTCCAATATTGTACATCCGAGCTCCTTTGTCCAGGCTCCTTTTACATTTCGAAGATTGGAGCGCTCGAATGTATGAAAAGATGTCGGACCTCTCGATGTTAAGAGCTATACACGACATATGCGGTACTTCTTTTCGCTCTTTTGTTGTCGCACGCAAGAGGAATCGCGCTCCTTCTTTTGTTTCATCAGCGGCACTCATTTGTACGTAAGACACTTGGGAACCTGCCAAATCACGAAAATGATCATCAGGGCGGAATTGTATTTCCCGGTGATAAGGGTCGGGTGTTTCATCACGGTCGGATATGCTGGCGCGCGGAGGACGGAGAATGTGTCTGATACAAACAAATTCATTAGCAGAATCGATCGGCCGTTAAATATGACCGGATTTCACACGTCGACACGATCGATGCGTCAAATTTGAGGGTGGGCATCTATGAGATGAGTGACATCAGACAGCCGATCTCAGTTCGTTTCGTAAAAGACTCCGCCTACTCAAAACAGTGGCAACGACAAGTGAGATGAAGAAAATATTCTGAAAAAAAAAAAAGATGTAGTGACAGTGCGCACTCCGGAAACACGCTAGAGTCGATTTGGTGGAAAATTGTTTCTATGTGCATCTATATAACGGTGGGGGGTGAAAGAAGAAAGACGCATGTGTTAGCCATCGCTTTTCCTTCACAGGGAGAAACATTTTTGAAAAATAAGAAAAAAAAAACTAATATTCCAACATTCCCAGAGAGTTTCCAGTTAACGTAAAAGACCGAAGGCAATGTCACAGTCCAATAAGCGCAAGTCGGCAAGTAAAAAATAAAAGAGAGACGAGATTAAAGTACACACGAAAAGAAGCATCGACCCTTGAAAACGTCGCGGGTTATATCGCTGGCAAAAAATAAATACCAACGACAATAAATCTCGTGACGCCACATTCGTCTCAATATGGCCGACACTAAAAAAGAGACTTAAATGTTATTCGGTCTAATGGATCGCAAAAGAAAAAACAAAGCACATTTATAATGAATAAATAAGTGCGGGGAGAATAACAAACGTCAGAGAAGACCGTCATCAAGTTGAATTGGGATCCTATTCCTCCCTCATCCCCAGCATTGTCTCGAACTCCCCCCTGCACCTCATTTACTTTGGTCATCCGACGCTCTGCAAACACGACGACACATTTAGAAGTTCCTTCTTCATCAAGAGGAAATCCGAGCGAGTCAATATGTGAACAAAGACCGCACCAATGTCCTTATAAACAAAAGCCCCCGCGATAGAGCTCTGGGAACAAATGACGAAACCATTCCACCGTGAAAAAAAAAAACCCTTTTTCTTATTTCCTTTTTTTGTTCATCTTCAATCACAAAATCTGTCTTGTATGCAAAATACTAGACATTTTGTCTGATATTCAGATTTCCACTCGACTGTTGGCCTATTCTGAAATATTCCACAAGTCTCTCGGTTGACAAAACATCACGACAATTGGGTGGCATTTCACAATGACACGCATAAAACTTAACATTAAACCTCTTCTTTAATACAAGAAAAAAAAGAAAAAATTTCTGGATCAATGTCAGTCCGTCGTAATGGGAAGGGACATCCTTAAACGGGTTTTTTAAAATATACTTTCTTCCTTTTCCAGCTTATCTCTATGCCATTGTCAACGGAGAAGACATCTGGGCACGGATTTAAGCAACAAAAAAGGGCAAAAGCTGCTGCTTCGTCTTGTTAAATTATTATGCGTCCACCCACCATTATCCCGTTTGTTATCGAATTTGAAAATAAAGTTATTTGGTTCGTGCGTGTGTGTGTGTTGAGCATCAAGTGGGATTTCTGGGAAGTCAAAATCGCGTCCAATGCTCTGAAATGTCAAAAAAACCAAAACCAAAACTAAACGTTGAAATCTTTTCCCTAAAGAAAACGAAAACTTGAACTGAGCTGCCCATTTAGGCAGGATGTCATTTTGGGCCTTTTTCCCTTGCTGGTCTTCTACGCGTCACTATATTATACCCAAATGCTATGCACTCCACTGGGCAGATAGTTTATCTGCAGACAGTTGTAAAAGCCCTAGCTAGCAGAAGGAACTATAGATCCTCATATACAGGAAATCTAGAAGAGAGAGAGAGAGATGGATGGAAAGAAGTAGAAGAAGAAGAAGTAAAAAGACGTGTGAGCGTTCTAGAATTGGGCAAGATGGCTATCAGAGGCAACAGGACAGTACAAGAGCAGCACAGGAGGAGGAGGACCCTCTATATAACTGGCCTGTGAGCCTCTTTCTTAAAAGCTTTTTCCCCTATATTTCCCCCCGAAACTCTGTTCGTTTTGATTCTTCTTCAACCCAGAGAGAAAAACCATCAAGACCGAGAGCACAGCTCTCTTTTGTTTTTTATTGACAAGACGCCAGGGCGGATAGATGGTATGGGCGGCAGGCAAGGCCAGCACTAACCCAGCACAAGTAACCATCACCACTCTCTTCCTTTTGTCTTTGGCTCTTTTTCCTTCCTATCCTCCTCCTGCTGTACTGATTTCTATACGAGATGCGGATGTTGACTTTGCCACTGGAGAACAAGAGACTCGTCACACAGCAGAGCAGGCGCTTACTGCCTTCATCCAGAAATCCTTTCAAACACGCAGGACTTGACCAAAAAAAAAAAAGCCAAAAAGCCAAAATCCCAGTGATAGTCATCAACAAGTCACAAAGGAAAAAAACAAAAAAATGAAATTCACCAAACAATCCGAGTCGGGGAGACAGTAGGTAAATGGAGGTGGTCGTCTCTAATTGCTTCGTTATTCCTTTCTCTATATCTTCCCCTTCACATGCGATACGAGTCAACCGGATATTTTTTTTTTTTTTACTTTTAATCATCTTTCTATACCGAGAAAGAAAAGGCCCAAAGATTATGTTCGTCTCTTTTTAATGCGAATTTCATGTTTGTTTGTTTGTTGGAGGGCGTAGGAGTCTAGGACAGGTATACGGCGACAAGACATAATGGAATTCATCCGGTCGAGTCCTCCCCAGTTTTTCTTTTGTTTTAAAAACCTCCAAAGTGCATCGATAAAAAATGATTACAAAAGTATCTGGCGAGATTATATGCTCATTCAACACTTTACAAACCACTCTACTTTTCCATTTCTTTCGTCGTCACTATTATCTCTCCCAATCGCACATCACGAAAAGATTGGCCATTATTTCAACGAGTGAGACGCTGAAAAACAAAAACAAATGAAATAATCAATTTAAATATTTAAAGGAAAAGGAACCAAAGAAGAGAGAAAATCGATTTGAAAGATGATAGGCGGTTGGCCAGAAACATTATTGAGTGACACGGTAAACGTCAGGAAGTATATCGAGCTTTTAGCCATAACTGGATTTTGCTGGTTATAACCAATTGACCACACTGTCGTTATTCTTCTCCACCGAGAAAAAGCCAAAAACAAACAAATTCACGACTTATCAGTGGTCAGAAGTACCTCCCGCGAGGACAGTCAACGGCCAAGAAAGGCCACATCCTTCTCTCAACTCAGCTGGGCTCGATATGCATTAAAGTCTTTTGATGGTTCCATCTACGGCAACCGCTGCCGCTCGCCGCCAACCAACAGGGCAAGAGACCAACCCGATATGATATAATGACGCTGACATTCCCCAGCTCTAAAACACTAAAAGCACACATACATCTTTTAAGTTGACGGTCATTTGGACATGTCAATAAAATATTTCCAACCAAAAATTAGGAGGGAAATTTCAATAGGGATGGAAATCAAAACGGGTTTTCTTTTTTGTTTTCCTCTTCGTAAAAAATTCTTTAAATGTCACAAAAGAAGAGAAGAAATTCTACCAGTCGATGAGTGCTGATGGTCGAGGTGAATTCAAATTTAGAAATACAACTCGACCAATTTTTGGCCACAAAAATAAAAGGCAATTTCCTGTCGATAATTCAACGTGATTTATGAATATTTACAAACTTGGACTGGCAGAATTGATGGCAGTGGTCGATGGACAAACCCGCAAACAAACGAGTTCGGTTTCGAATAATAAATCTGTTGCCTTCTCGCTAACAAAATCGAGCCATTGAATTCTTTTTTTGGAATAAACAGACAAGAAGACCATTTGGCTTTGTGAATGAAATCAAATTCTATGGGCATTTTCAATATACCCTTTTTTTCCCCCCTTTTCAATATCGTGACACAAGCCAGTCGTCGGTATTTCCTCTTTATTTTCCACAGCCAAAATGTTCTGCTCCTCCACAAGGAAAGAAAAAAGAAAATGCCAGAGAGGCAACCCACCGCTCTGTGCCACCCAAAAAGAGGGAGAGAAACTTGTCGGTCGGTTTGAATATACTGGGCCAGCAGCAGCAGCAGCACTTTGCAGTCAAAATTCATGGCCAGCAACTTGTGCGTCTGTGTATACACACACGGATATTATACGTTGAAAAAAGAGAGGGAAGAAGAAGATAACGAGACACTGGCGCAGCTAAAAGCTTTTTTTCTTCTTCTTCTTCCTCCCCTTCTTGTTCTTTTATATTCAAGAGACCCGAGGCCGCGTGACACAACCATTGAATCGAGTTGGGGAAGAAAAAAAGAAGATGAAGGTCCCGGTCTCAAACGGACCCCGAAATTCTCTGCTCACCCAAAAGGGGCGCTTCATCATAAATAAATAAGAAAAGAAAAAAAAATTGAAAATCTGGGAAAGATTTTTTCTTTTTTTTTTTTTTTTAAAAGGAGACGCATAACACAACAGCTGCTGCAGCGGACGATAATCGTATTTTTCGGGAGAAGAAGAAGAAAACACTCGAACAGAAGAGGGCTAAACACAAACATGTTCAAAGGGGGTGCCACAAGAAGATGAAGTCGTTTTCAACCGAATCGACCCTCAAAATGGAATTGAACAAGTATTTAAAAAAAAAGAGGCCAGAAGGAAATCAAATCCAAATATGAGCCAACCTCCGATAGAAATAAATAACAAGTCGCGTATAAATCAACGTAGAGCACACAGGTGAAGCGATTGAATAGCACAAAAGATGCGGCTGTAAATCGAGTCGGGCATTTATGGCCGAGCTAGGCTCCCCCCTTTTTTTTATATTTCCACAAATAAAATAAAAATACATTTATCCAAAAAAAGAATTCAATATTATGCATTCTGTATTATTATGCCCTGGCTGGAATTACGCACGGCGGAGTGGTCAGCCCACCGCGTGTTGTTGTTGGGCTCCGGATGGAAATGGAAACAACAAGGATGAGGATAAAATAAAAATAAAGGCCAACACCTTCCACGTGACGGGACTTGCCAGGCACTTAACGTGCACACCCACACACAGCAGACGAGCTGTATAGTCCTAACAAGAAACACGATTTGAGATTTACCTTCGCGTTTCTTTTGTTTGCTTCCACTTAAGTCGACTCGGAAAAGACTCGAGGCACTTTATTTCGTGCATATGGAAATTCTTCGTTTAAAAGCTTCCAACAGATAAATAATTCCGGTTTCCCTTCTTCTCGCTTCTTCTGTTTCTTCTAGAAATAGAAAATCTTTTTTCTTTCTGAAATTCTTCGACCACCGACGTTATAAGAAAAGATCTGGTTCGGAGAAAAAGAAAAAAAAAAGATTTTCAAATGAACGCGCTAATCGCTGGGTCGGTACGCGACCCCCCTCTTTGATTCCCACATCTTGTGTGCCCCCCTTGGGCGTTTCACCTTGATACCTGAGCTTCCGAAAATCAGAAAGACGGAATCTCTTTGCTGTCGTGGCCCCCCATAAAAGCGCTTCCTCTTGTAGGAGAACCAGTAGCGTGCCCTCTCCTCATCCCCGATTGGCAATTAACATTTGGGGCTGATAACTGGCGAGTCCTCGTCTAGCGACTGTCGGCGGCGGCGGCATTTTGGCGCTTCCTGCAAATCCTGCCGTCCTTATGGTAAATAAAACACACACACAACTATTTCCTTTTCCATTTACACAGCAGTCTCCTGTTTTTATAGCCATTGATCTCAACATCGGGGGGTTCAGCACCTTAATTCACGTCCCACCTCCAAAAAATAACGTTCGACCCTAATCAGAATTTCGCAGATGACCAGCGGACACCACAGGATCAACATTTGAATTCAGCAAAGCACCAATAATATTTTAAAGAGCGTTTGATTATTTTGGCAACCGACTGCCAATTTCGGTGTGGGAACCCAAAGAGGACAAAAGGACAAAACAAAATAGTCTCTCAACATGAATCGATCGTTCCTTTTTGGCTTTCAAGTGACTTTCCGTCCAAAGTGTCCAACCAAAAAGGGACCCGCGACGTCGGCTGTACAAATAGGCGTCGAATCGGACCGACAAGACTGTCTGCTGGATGACGCTTTCGAGTGCCCCGCAAATGGGCCGTTGAGACACTTATGGAAGGGCGACGGGCATCAACTGGCGAGGGCCATTCCAAACAGGCAGCAAACACGGCGGTTTCTTTGTCAACGTCACGCGATCCCCCTGCAGAAAGACTTTTTAAAATAGCTACCGAATTTGATAGTTCCGACTTTGACGACGCCTTTTACTCTGTGTATAGGTAATTGCCAGCGTCAATGTGTGTGTGTGTGTGTTGCGCAAAGTGGTCTAATAAAAAACAAGGCAACCGGAGAAAGTCGGAAAAAAAATAATTTGGTTTTTCTCTCCTTCGCCAGGAAGTCGACTAATGAACTCGAACAACAAACCTGACTCATTCTAAGCGAGAATGGAAATAAAAAAGATTTTTGAATATTACGAGCTGTATTTCTTCCTGTCATTCAAGATGAAAAGACGAGTCAACTTTAAAAAAGAAATGGACGAAAATGAAAAGACTTTTTGGGAATCATTTTGAAAAGAGGCGAAACATTTTCTCCCCAAAAAAACACGAGCCGAGAATGGCGTGGGGTGGTGTACCCTTTCGCTTTTGCGTCACAGCAAAGTTAACAACTATAGCCCGGAGTTGATGTCGTTGTTGTTGTTGTGGCCGGGATTTATCGCAGCTTTTAGTGAGAGGAAGCGGAGCAGCAGCGGGACCCAACAGCGAAAAAGGCAAATAAAAATACAACACACACAAAAAAGAGGGAAAAAGATGAAGGGAAATGAAATAAGGAGCAGCAGCCAAAACAGCCAAAGCTGTAGAAGCTGCACCATTGTGTCACAATACACTCACTCTGCTCCGCTCTGCTCTGATATAGCTGCTGGCTAGCTGATGCTATTTGGCTGTTATTTCAACTCTTAGAGGATTTATGAGCCGACGCAACCCACTACTATAGCTGCTGCTGCTACTCTTTTCACTGTTTCGGTTTTCTCTCGGCGCCCTTCAACCGGAATGCGCACAACACATGAAACACTCGGGTTTCATCATCCTCTCTCTTTTTTTGTTTTTGTTTTACTTTTCACGTTTTCTGTCTGAGTGCAGCTTGCATTTAAATCAATCGCAATGGACGTGTCACTTCAACGCCCATGTCTAACCCGCAACTCTGACGCCGATTCGAGCTAGCCGATAATTGAAAAAGAAAAATAAGGATAAGATAAAAGAGAAGAGGTATTTTTCAATTATTCGATGGAAACGTAGATGAACGAACAAACTATTCTTCTAAACCTATAACGGCTGTTGCAGCACGTGATGTTGAAAGAAAACTCTGAACCAAACCGAAAAAATCAAATGATTTCCTTTCCCTTTTTCGAATTTTTTGTTTGAGATTTCCTATACTGGGATGTTTGGTGTTTTCAGCCTTCGCCTTTTATGGGTGTGACCGCATTGTGGTGGCACAACATCTCCCATCCGCACCCAATTTTATTTTACAAAGTCCAGCAAAAAGGAACGCGGGGGCTATATCGTCTGTGTTTCTATATCAAGGCCCTGCGCGCAAGAATAAAAAGAAAATGTATTCGATGTGGAACTCGAATTCGAACGAACGAAACCGAGAACTTGACACACATAAACCACCGGGGGGATCCGAAATAAATAAAAAATGAAAAGTCGAAAAATTCTTAGCGGTCGGCAGTAGATGATGGACTCTACATCAAAAGCCCTGCATAATATTTGGTAATAATACGGTGGGCACGCCTATGAAAAAAAAAGACCTTCCCTCGTTTCGGCTGTAAATTTCACGTGTTGACGACATCTCCTCAAATTTATCCTTCGATTTCACCTTTTTGGTCGTAAATTACAATTTGCCTACACCAACCGATTCAGTCCCGTCAAAGATGCCCTACACCAAGGCTCGGGGCTCATATACAACTCTTTTGACGGCAATTCAAAAGGATTGTGTAACATTAAGAGTGATCAAGGCTCATTCAGACTATTGTCCAGCACCTTATGCTGGGTGTCCGTCAATGAGCCGACAGTCCGACACGGTTGAAGGGTCGGAGAGAGTCAAAAAGGAGAGGGGGAAAAGAGTCAAAACAGAAAATGACGAGATGCTAATGAGTTGACAGACTGACGGACCGCTCAAGTACCAGCCATCATGCATGCGTACACGCATGGAAAAGAACTGCTGGACATCTGTTGAGACTCGGAAAAGGATGGCCTATAACCCTTGAGCACACACAGACGCACAACATACAAGCCGCATGCGAACACACAGAGAAAGAAAGAAAGAAAAAAAAACCGTTTCAAAAGTTGACATGATGGGCGTCGGCCACCCGTCTATTGTTGACCGTTTCCAACGTCCCCCTATCTTTCCTTATTCCTCTGCCTTATGCACCTCGGAAAAAAGGAAGCTGACCTTTGCCATAACTGAAAAAACATCCTCCACCTCCTCTATTATACGATACTTTCCTACGTGGACTTTTATTGCGCTAATTTACGACCTTATTCACCATGCGAGAGATGGAGATGACCCACTACCAACAGCAGCAACACACGGACACACAAAACCAGAAATTATAAAAACGAGTATAGACCTATGAAATTCGTTTCTTTCTTTCCCCACAGTTAAATCACGACGGCATACGAAAGCGGCTACTATTCAAATTATACAATATTCAAATTCCTAACGATAGATCACGTGAATTTATGTGAACAATTCTGGGGACCAAAATAAAAAAAAAGGGCGATAAAAACTCGTTGGAGTCGATATTTATTATTATAACTTGGATTTGATTAGCTCCTCTCTCTGTGCTTGTTGTCTTTGGCGAATGCCATCTAACGGAGACTCGAAAGCCCATCGACAATCTCTTCAGACCCGCACGAGTGGGGGGGTACGTGTCACCCGATCCGCACGCGACACACATCTCGTCAAGATTGATTGTCCATCATCATCACAATCACGTAAGACCGGCGATTGGTACTCGTGAAACTCGATCAGTCAAGTCTGCGCTGTGCAGGGCTGAATCAATACCGCTGCTACTGGGGCTCTTGATTATTTACCGCCAGTATACGCCGCCGCCGCCCATCAGCTCCAAGTTTGGCTGCCCAATATGTACATCGAACATGGGCTACTTCCTTTCCATTATTCAATCAAACGTGATTTAATCAATCGTGCGGTATGAGAGGAGACGGGGTTATTCCGCCGAGAGGGAAGACGAAGAAAGGAAGACCATCGATAAATAAAACACTCGACTGATCAAACGTATACATATAAAAAAGAAACTTCTTTTGGCAAACTTGTAGACGAACCAACAGACGATTTCTACGTTTCCAGTTTCGGTTGTTTTGTTATTATTAAATTGATTCTCGGAAGTCGATACTTTGTTCATTCCGCACGCTCGGGTTTTCCTTTGGCAAATCAACCCTAAAACTTTACACTGGGAAGAAAAAAGTGAAATAGTCGAATAGAAGATAATCAAGTAACAAGAGCTTTCAATTCAAGTCGGGTGCTGCTGCTGCTGTGCACATGCAGCACAGCGCGCGGTTCATGTGATGGATGGACGTGAATGTATGTAAAAATACGAGCGGCGTTTTGGCTTCCAAATTGCTGTGGTGCGATACGATACCCAAATGCGATATGATGAAGTGGACGGGCTATTGTTTAACAATAGTTTGTACTTTAACGGCCATCCATCAACGCCAGCCAAGCGCTCCAACACTCAACAACGGCTACCTGTCGCTACAAGATGACGAACTTTCCTCGCCAACCATAGTTATTCAAATAAGCGATCAATACTCGAGCCAAAAGAATATCGAAGATATTCAAAGAAAAGCCAAATTTTGTGACGACAATTTCAGTTGGTTTATGCAGACGGCGCCATCGACTGCTGACTTTACCTACTGATGAGACCACAAACACATGGTTCGTTTAACTGTCAGCACCCAAGAGAGAGAGAGAGTTTAACTGTCAAACAAAAGGTTAAATAGACACACAGAGGAGGGGGGGGATGACTAGCTTTTGGTAACGATAACAAACTCGACCGGACTAAATACATCAACGTATTTAGACTGGGCAACGCGGTGGTCAGCAGTCGGGACGAGACGGTAGCTATACAATTTCCTGCCGCCATCATCACATCCTCTCTATACGAAGAGATTGTTTCAATGCACTTCACAAGATACAAGGGAATATTGAAAAATAAAAAGAGAGAAACAAGAGAGTGTGCCCAGCTGCGTCTGCCAAGCATCTCCCGACCGCACGTATATAAAAACACTCGTCGATATTTGACAGCCGTTCGACTTGATGAAGATAATCCCAACGGCACGCGACTCGACTCTATTTGCCATCAGAGAATTGAACGTTCCAGCAATGCAGACAGATAACAATCAAGAGTGACTGGGGGCGAGCACAACACAGCAGGGTGTGAGTCATCAACGCAGTTGAACCAACACAAACCGAAAAAAAAGCGTCGAACTGTGACATTGTTGTGAGTTGCGACCAGGTGCCTGGCGCCACGGGTGCGAGGGTGTGATATTTCCATATCATTATTTGGGTTAAAATGCCTTAATTGAATTAAAGTGAAGGTTAAAGCGCACTTATCTAAATTCCTTTCAGACGGGCTAATTTTGTGTTTGAAAAATCATACAAAGAATTTTCCCGCTTTTTTTTTTTGCTTGATCTCTCAATCAGTAAATAAAATTGTCGAGCCCGAAATCATGCCAAAATTCTGAAGAACAGGTTTTTAGAAAGTTTCGGCTATTGAACGAAATCAATGAAATTGCAGATAAAATCAAGTAGCTCGAATTATTTACCATCTTCCACCCCATACTGAGGATAGACTGTATGAGAAAGAAAGCTGTTTCTGTATTAGGGCTATATTATTATTATTTTGTCTCCCCTCGGTGTTTCCTACCCTCGTTGTGCACACAACCACAAAAACAATATTGGCCATGGCTAGATCAACTTACACTCGGTCATTCTCAGCCAGTCTCTCGTTGAGTGTTTAGGATAAACACAATCGGTCCACAGACATCATCAATCAAAATATATAGACATAACTAACAATGTGAAACCACAACTAGCGTTGGGAAAACATCACGATTGGCTTTCGAATTCACGAAACATCACGAGGTAAAAAAACGAAACGAGACGTACGAGAGTTCACGTTGCAACCGACTTAATTAATGGCACAAAAACAACCACTTACTTTTTGAAGAGGGTCATCTAGCTGGCTGGCTTTTGGTAAGAAAAAGGGTAGATTTCTCAATATGGGCTGAGGCCATTCTGAGCCCATGATGGGTTCGATTCGTCACGACGAAACTTTCATCTTGGCACATGCTCAACGTCTTCAAAGTCACATAGAATGCATAGTTAAGTTGGTACACATAATTTCTGGAGTGACGAAGAGTTTTAAAGTTCAATAGTTAGTGAATTTAATTGCACAAAAATTCAATTAAAGTACGGGATGAGTGATATGGCGAATCACAATTTTCAAACTCAACTGCATAGGATTCATTTCTTCACTGAATGACGAAAAGAAATCAAGGTTTCTAAAACGACCGCTAGGTGGCAGCTGTAATCGATTATCGTTTTCTCCTCCTCTTTTTTTTTAAATTTAAATTTCAAGACGTGAAGACGAGAACAGGTTTGACTTGTTTCACGTTTTGCCTTTCCAGTTGAAGTATGAAATTTGTAAAAGTTATGCTGTAAAATATCTGAGTGAAATGTGAGGCAGCAATGTCTGACACGTAGTAGAATTCAATTGACGTGTGTAGCCCACAACTGTAGTGCTTTAAAACATTTGTTTGATTCAACTATTTCTCAAGCATTATTTTTTTCGACTAGAAAAGTCTACAGAGTAGATTTACAAAAAAATAAATCATTAAAAGAGAAAAAAAAAAATTGTATTAACCGGTATGTCCATAATCATTTTCAACTTTCGAAATGAATATTTTTGTTAAGCGAACTGAAATCGTGATTCAAGTAGTCATCGGCCACAGACAAAAATAAGGAAAGTTTCCACTCCATCCAAGAAGGTACGCTGCGTTTGCAGATGAATTCCGTTGACCAGTGCAACTCAGATCACTGGCGTTTCGTCAAAACTCGTCGCAGGAAACAATAACTCTTTTAAATGTGTGAATAATTAATATATTTAGCGAGCTGAATTAAAAACACAGCAGTTGTCACAGTAATAATGCGAAAAAACTTGATTTTTGTTTCTTACCACGTGATAAAAGTCCGGCCTAGTATACAAAACGACCAGCAGACTCAAGGTAACCTTTAAAGTTAAATTAAAACATTGCATGCACATTACTCACGGAGCCATTTCAGCGGCGAAAGGTTATGTGATTTAAATTACCCATCCAAGATCCATGATGACGAATGAATCAAGTGCTTGTGTGTAAGTTATCAGAGGACGTTTCAAATTGAACTGCGCAAACTGAAAGTCTGCAAGGCGTTCTTGAGTGCATTTGAAAAACTAGAACAAATGGATAGCGACAACTTTCAATATACGCAAAGGTATCGTGGAAAATTGGAAGATAATCATAATGGAACCGGAATAGAACCGCCGGAACCGGTTGCTCCGGTGGTACAGCGCCATCTTTCGAGAGGTGAGAGCCACACCCCTATGAGCATAAAAAAAAGCTGTCTTCGTTAAATGTCTTAAGGAACTCGGTCAGCGAGTTCGGCAACCTAAAACCTCCCAGCCAAAGGTTCCTAGTTTGCGGTACCGTTTGGTCATTATCTGGCGTAAAAGAGGTTAGTTTATAAGTCCGACAACTGGAAATACTCGTTTCGTTTCTCTCTTCATGTTCGACTTCACCTCGGTAGGAAACCTACCCAACACGTTTACAACATCGCGAGGTGTATAATTGAATATGCATAAACATTGAATGAAAAAAAGAAAGCAACTATGCAATAACTAGAAAGGAAGAAAACAAAAAGTAAAAAGACACATCGCCATTGGCCAATCTATCCACGTGAGCAATCGGAGAGATTGCATGTACTTAATTATTAAGTTCAAAATAAAAATAAAACTTTCATCTCCCTCCAAAAAAACGACGTTACAGCGCCAGCGGGTGATAAAGAGCGAGCGAGTCGATGACTTATGAATCCATTCTGGGTTCTAACTTGATTTTTTGAAACCAAGCCAAACCTTTCTGGACCGGCCAAGTCAGAATCAGCTGGAGGATTGCAAACACCTACGGTATATCAAATCAGATACGTGACTATTTCACCCGAAATCCAGTTGGCAATCGAGATTGACAGCAAATATGCCCTTAAAAAGAAAATTCTGACTTACCGATAAGTAAACATTGGGACAAATCCAAGACACCATTAGAAAAATGAGAACAATCTGTAAAAAGAAAGTTGAAATTGAGTTATACTTGCAAATGCCGACGCCAAAAAATAATGAGGAATTTTACCCATGCGGTGTCCATGTTTAGTTAACAAGGCCTTACGAATGCACGCAGTGTTTATCGGACAAAATGTCGTATGCAACTGCAAAGACGTTCTCTAGATTCTCAGTTGGAAATGTAACTTCATTTACCATTTTTCAGAGCTCAGTGACGAAGGGAGTCACGAGGTGAACATTCCTAGTAAATACTAATTAAATTTTTCCGAATAACCACCCCAAACTTCTCTGAACCGCTCTGAACAGCCCAGATAATATACCGGAAAAATTTCTATTGGTATCTTGTGGTCTCTTCTTAATTAAATGACTGACTAAAATTCCAAGATGAGCTTATTGCGCATCAAGGTTCGAATTGAATGCAATTAATATGTCATTAGCGATCGCTTAATTACTTTGTGACCTCCACTCACCTACATAAATAAAGCGTACTTTGTCTTTCAAGTCCGCCAGTTGTACTACTTTTTTGTTGTTGCGCAACTTGAAAAAAAAAACCTGCTTAATATTCTGCAGGGTCAAAACAGAAAATTTAGAAATGTACAATGTTTGTATTGAACAACAACAAAAAAACAGCGAACACAACTTAAACCTCAAGAACACATACTGGCCAGCCAGATTTAGTGTCGGTTCGGAATAACATTAGCGTTAGTGTAACTAGGGCGATCAAATTGATTAATAACAACTACAGGGCGATAGGTCGTAGTGGTGTGGCGACGGCCAGTGATCCATTGACGGAAGTTATCGTACATGTTCCAGTTCCAGAACTTGAAGGTGTCCATCAAATCTAAAGAGCGCTCATCTCCCATTGGAGAACCAGCCGGAGGGTTGAATCCGCCTGTAACACGAATGAGAATGGAATTAATCCCCGCGTTTTCTCATTATTAATCGAGCTATTTTTAGCGCAGCTACTTAAACCTATACACTTACTTAGACGGTTGTACTCTTGAATCTCTTCGCCAGTTACTCCGTTTGACCGGATGAAGTCATCCGCTTCAGAGCGCTGATTCGGGTTGAATCCGGCATCGGCTGTCGATGGCGCAAACTTTTGATGCGGCTCTACAATCGGACGAAAACTAGCCATTTGAATGAAGCACACCAATAGCAGCAGAGTGAAAGAAACCTGTTTTAGACAACCATAAGAAAGTGTTAAAAGATCATGCTCGTTAAAGAGAACAGACCCAGAAAACTGCGGAGAAATTTATCTTTTTACCAAAGTTGAATTCATTTTCGAGCGAGAAGATTCTTGATAATTCGATGAGACTTGTCGAATTGAACTGTGATGACTTCTTTTGGAACCTAGTCCGCTTTATAGTTGGAACTCGAGGTCGATTTAGTATTACGACCTCCACCGAAAAAAGGTCATAAAAAATCCGCTTTTAAAAATTTCCGGTTTTAAAAAATAATACCGTACTGTTTTTTCGAAAACATGTTTGTTTGAAATAAATCCTCCCTGTGGGACACGGGAATTACGAAGGCCAGCATTGAAAAATATTATTCCAATAAAAAATTTGATTTCGTAAAATAACGGAATAAATATTTTAATCTACAGTGCTTATAAGGGCGGTTGCGTTTTCCTTGATGACTTGGCGAGTTTTCGACAAACGCTGGATATTGACAGCCTCGAAAATGCAGGTGATTCAACATGCGCAAACAAAAGATGCTTATCTAAAACTTAAAAAAATAGTACGGAAACGTTTGATATCAATTGAAACATTGGGGGCAAATGAGCAAAGGCTCAAAAATAAAAAGATAAGAAAATATCCGAGTGCTGGTCTACGTGCAAGAAAAGATAATCACAGGATTTCAAGTCAGTTGTTATTTTTAATTTCCAACGGAGAGAGGTCACTTTGTGAAATCATGAAACCCAAAAATTTCCTTTGGCTGATGATTGTTTTGTGCCATTTGTTCACAGCATGCTATGGAGGGCGAATTCTGGTCTTGCTTCCACTGGGCTCGAAAAGTCACAAGCTAGCGGTCATGCCCGTCCTGGAAGCGCTGGCCCAAAGAGGTCACAACTTAACAATCGTATCTGGCTTCCAATCCCCCGAGAAGATGACTAACATTCACGAAATTCAAATCACAAGTATCGACGTCATTCTCGAGAAGGTAGTCAATTGGTACGATACCGAAAAAGGTGACGACGAGACTCAGTTAAAAACAATGATTACCGCACTACCCAACACCAATACTTTTATTTACGATGAAATGATGAGAAATCCTGAATTTCAATCGATTATGCTGGAACGCAGCGTGGATTTGGTGATAGTGGACGGTATCGTGAGCGAGCTCACTTTCCCAATCATTGAACATTTAAGAGTGCCGTTCGTCTTTCATTGCTCTTCTTTCGGCCCATGGACAACAGCTGCAATTGAAGCGATGGGAACTGATTCGGATTACGCTTCGATTCCGTTTCCGCAGACGGGATTAGACGACAAAATGACTTTCGCTCAGCGTCTGACTAACATCCGCAAGGCTCAGTCGTTCCACTCGTTGCGACAATCACACATTTTCGATACGATTGACGCCTATGTCAAAAAAGATTTTCCAAACGCTCGGCCGTCAGGTGACTTTATGAAGGAGGCCAGTCTAGTCCTAATCAACAGCGACATCACCACTGATTGGCCTCGTTCGTTACCACCTACTGTGATACCCATCGGAGCTGTTCACGCACGGCCAGCTCAAGAGTTACCGCTGGTAAACAAAAAGCGAAAAATTTGTTTAAGTAAAAGAAATTAAGTTTAATACATTTACAGCCACTGAAAACGTTCGCTGACGAAGCCGAGACCGGTTTTATCGTGTTCACGTTCGGATCCATCATCAAAATGACTGCAATGCCAAACGATTCCCTACAGACATTTTTAAACGTGTTTTCACGAATTCCACAAAGAGTGGTTTTGAAATGGGAGAGTGAATTTCCGGAAGATGTTCCATCTAACGTCATGATGGTCAACTGGCTACCACAACAAGATCTCCTAGGTATGAATTTGATTACTTTAGATCTAATAAAAATTAACAACTGTAAAATTGTATGTAGGACATCCAAACGCCAAGATTTTCATAACTCACGGAGGGATGCTGGGCACTCAAGAAGCGATTTATCACGCAGTACCTCTAATCGGTTTGCCTTTTGGTAACGATCAGTATACGAACTTGGCAATGGCCACAAAACAGGGATTCGGATTGAAAATAGATTGGGAGCACTTGAGCGAAAAATTACTTTACGACTCGATTGTGAAAATGATTAACGAACCCAGGTAACACCGCGCGCGAAATTCAAATTTTTAAAATTAAGAATAGAATAGTTTCAAAGTACCTGAATTGTTTTCAGTTTTAAAGCCAACGCCTCGAGGTTATCTGGATTGATGCGTGATCGACTGGTGCCGGGAACGGAGTTGGCCGTCTACTGGATCGAACATGTTCTACGTCACGGTAATACCAAACACTTGCAGGTGTCATCAAAGTATGTCCCATTATACCAGAAGTATCTCGTCGACGTTGTCCTTTTTCTTGCTGTGATTTTAGTCGTGATGTTAACGTCAAGTTACTACACGGTCCGCTTTCTCATCTCCAAATGTCTCCAACGTAATAACCCTGTCAAGTCGAAAACAAAAAATAAGTAATGTGTATTTTCTTATATGTTCAATACACTAAATGTTTATTCGCTTAAGGCCAAATTTTGGGCCACTGCCGCTGGTGCAACCGAAATAGTAGTATAATGTAGCATTCTGATTGATGCGTAGATGGATGACACGAGAATATTGACAGTTGGAGTTATTGTAAATGCAAAGTGAGGACTTACATTATCGACAGCAGTATTGTGGAGATGGTGATGAAGGACGCTTTATCAAACACAAACACTTTTTTTTGTCGATTTCTGCTTCACGTGGAGAGAAAGCTTTTTTGTCTCGCTCAGTTTTGCCACTGGCCTTGCCGGCCAAATTCTACCGTTACATTTTTCACGATAATTCTAGCAGTCTTTGTTTGTTTTTTTCTCCTATGAACTCAATTTCTGGGCGTATTCTGTCCTGGACATAACAGAGGAGGGTAGGGCACCTTTTTCCAGTTGTAGAACTGCTTCGCAACCTTGTCTAAATGGAATATTTTCCAGACGATGAAGGTCGTTGCGTTGTGTCCCAGCCTTTAGTGAATTCATTTATTTGAACTCACATAACTAACTGATCATGTTAATATATAGATTGGGTTTTGCTGAGACTTCAATCAAGTAAGGAAAAGTAGTCTTTTTTCGAAATTTTTTTGCGCTATTGAATTTAGGGTCTAATTAAACCATTAAGTTTTTAATTGAGAATAATTTTTTGAAATGAGTACTACTGAGTACTGATTCAAAAATGCGGAATATGCCCTTTAACAAGACTGGGTAGTTAATCACGTTAATCACTGCCATTTTGCTTATTGGTTTTCTAAAATTCAATGTACGTCTCTCAATTCTCTCAATTAAACAGTCATATGGCTAGTCGTGGCTAGTAGTAAGCCAAGTAGTAAGCGCGCATTTAACAACATGTGAGCTTAAACATACGTTGAAACGTTTTGAAACTACATTGTCATCCTGCCCTGATAGTCCAGTGTTCCAAAGGTTAATTTACGGACAACAATCAAAGTGTAGTACGCAAGTAAACAGATGCATAATCACATGTTCACAAAGATAACTAGCTTGCAACCCAATTTTTCAGTTCCAACACTCAATGAACTCTGAATACGCAAATACAAGTAAATATCGCAAAGCTAGAAGAGATTGCCGACAAAACACAACGGCATTTGTTTCACAAGTGTTACGAAACCCAAAAACCAGATGCGCCTTTCCATATTTTTCAATTTAACAAATTCAAAGAGTCAGGATGACGGTAGAAAAATAATCTCAATTTACTAATTTGAGCGAGTTTGAGTAGCTTGATTCGTTTGTATCGTCTATACGAAACAAACAAGCTCTACAATATTACTGTGATTTTTTGTACGTTCCACTGATAATTAATCAATAATAAAAACAACAACAAGACAACATTTTAAACCTTACGCCTTAAATTGAGTAGTAATTGAAATGCGGAGAGAGAAGAATATTTAATATCATGGTATAAAGCGGTATAAAGTGATAAAATTCAATTACGTTATTTGGTTTTATTCAGGTTTATAGCGGAAACGGTTGCCTTCCCAATCAAATTAAAAACGTTAAAAAAAACAATATCGTGTAATACAGTTTCTCTTAGTAACATTACAAAAAATACGTAACTCCCATGAGTTAAAAAGTAAGGGATCAAAGTTTCAAAAAGCTGATAAAAACTCGTCTTATTTGATTAAGATAATGATTACGCAACTCCGCTCAGTAACCTTTTGCGTAACAAAATAGTTTCAAGATTGGTCTTTGAACGCACTATATAAATCTCACAGTGTGGTCCTGGAATTCAAAAGGAAACGGTACCGAAACCAGAGTATATAGTTGTCGTAAAATTACATAGTCAAGACCATTAGATCCTCAAGCAAGTCTCAAGATGAATGTCAAAGCAATACTGTTCGCCGTTTTAGTTGCTAGCTTCGTCCAGTCCTGCATTAGTGCGAGAATCGTGGTTGTGTACGCCGCTTGTTCCAAAAGTCACATGATCGCTGTCATGCCCGCCATTGAGGAATTAGCACAGAGGGGTCACCAAGTGACGGTCATTTCTCCATTCAAAGGCATCGCCAAGAAAGTAAAAAACGGTCGCGAAATATTCCTGGCAGACATCGCCAAAGGAATGGACGAAGCTGAAATCGACTGGTTCGCCATGCAAAAAAAGGGAGCCACCCAATTTTTGACCATGTTGACGTACATAAAAGAAATTTCATTAAAAGCTTGTGATAGCATTTTAAATCTCCCGGAATTTCGAGAGATCGTGGAGAAGCGAGACGCTGATTTGTTCATTGTGGACGGAATGTTTCACGAGTTCCTTTTTCCCATTTTCGATCATGTCGGAGTGCCGTTCGTGACCCACAGTTCCTCTTCCGCTTTCCCCTCGACGTTGGTCGCAATGGGCGCTCCGATTGACTACGCTTCCGTTCCGTTACCTATTTTAGATGCTGACGATCGAATGACATTTTCTCAGCGACTCATGAACATTATCCCGAACGAGATCATGGGCGTGCTCATAACTCATTACATCAAAAAAGATCTAGAAGCCCTAGTCAAATCTCATTTCCCTGGTGTTCGGTCCATCGCCGAATTGGAGGGAGAAGCCAGCATTTGCATAATCAACAGTCATCCGATGACTAGTTGGCCGCGATCCTTGCCGCCGACGATGGTGCCGATAGGAGCCCTTCACACCAGACCTGCACAGCCTTTACCAGAGGTAGGCTTCCACGAAGAATTATAGGAGGAAATATTACTTGTTCAAAAATTAATTTTCAATTTCATCTTTATAGGGATTAAAAGAATTTGCGGATGGAGCCACGGATGGACTCATAGTTTTCACTTTAGGATCGTTCGTTCCCGTTTCATCGATGCCAAAAGAAACGCTCGACACTTTCATTCGAGTCTTCTCAAAACTTCGCCAGCGGGTGGTATGGAAATGGGAGGCAGATGCACCTTTAAATATGCCATCAAATATCATGATGGTTAATTGGCTCCCGCAGCAGGATCTTCTCGGTAATCCAACCATCAACTAATTTCTATTTGCTGATTATTAATTGTTTTGATTTCTTATTAAACAGGGCATAATAATACTCGAGTTTTTATCAGTCACGGAGGGATGCTGGGCACTCAGGAAGCGGCCTATCACGGAGTCCCGATGTTGGGCTTGCCTTTTGGTAACGACCAAAGAGGAAATATTGCCAAAGTGAAACGTGGAGGTTGGGGAGTACAACTCGGTTGGGACAAAATCGACGACCAGAGCTTAACTGATGCCTTTACGTATCTCATTAACGATCCCAAGTAGCTTAAAAAATCACATTTTTTAAAAACTTAATTCTAAAAGATTGAAATCCTATACAAGAATTATAATTGAATTGCAGTGTCCGGGCGAACGCCTCTCGAGTATCGACCCTGATGCGCGATCAATTAATGCCGGGAGTAGATGTTGCCGTGTACTGGATCGAGTACGTGATCCGTCACGGAGGCACTAAACATCTACAGCTGTCCTCCAAAAACATGCCATTCTATCAACGACATCTCATTGATGTCTGCTTATTCGTAACATCTGTTCTGTCAATAATTCTCTACCTGATTTTTATTATTGGTCGTGCACTATTCCGTTCCTGTATATCGAGTAAAAACGTGAAAACGAAAAAGAATTGAAATAGAGTATTTTAAAGTTGAAGCAAACTTTGATGCCTGTGTGTCAAAATAATAAAACAAAATCAAAATTATTCGTAATCTTATTATTTGCTACCTCAAGCTGACAACGTTTGAAATTGTATATTCGACATAATACATAATCGTGATTCATAATCATGAAATCGTAGTCACGAATCATAATCGAGATTCGTGAATGTGATTGCCGATTAAGCAGATTACATAGTGATCGTCTCCGGACCAGTGCCATGTTAGTGCCCCCCCCTCCCCATAACATTATTAAACTGCATAGGTGGTTTTCTATATAGTTAAAATGTGTTTGTAAAAAATTTTAAAAACCGTAACAGAAGTTTAGGAACATAGAAATTAATGCCACGTTACATAAGATTGCTTTTGAAGCCAGTTTGAACTGGTACTTAGTCTACGTGATCTCTCGGTGTTTCAAATCTCAGCCCCTCTTACATCATAGGCCTATCAATCGTTCTAACCGCGTTCTAATCTACTTTTATCTATTTACTCTATTGATTTTATGCTGCATCATTAACAACGCGCATTATTTGTTATCTTCTGAAAACATGTAGATTGTAGATCAACATCCCCATACAGTGAATCATTCACTGTCATTTACAATCCCACCGGACACTCAAACCCAGGTAAATAAAGTCCATTACACTTTTCTGCCTTTGAAGCTCAAAACAATTAAAACAAATTTTTTTATTTAGTAATCAATCTTTTTTAATAGTTATATTCTTTCTAAAACTATTCCTTTCAGCCTTCACAATGAAACCTCGATCTATTGTGCTGCCCTTGTTAGTTGCTTATGCAGTAGGGAGCTGTTTGGGAGAGAGGATTGTTGTTTTGTACCCATTCGGAACAAAAAGTCACTTTTACGCCGTAATGCCCATCATTGAGAAACTGGTGGAACGTGGGCACAACGTGACCGTCTTTACCCCGTTCAAAGGGATCACCAAAAACGTCAAGAACGTCACAGAAGTAATCCTGGAATCTTTGGCGAAAAAAATAGACGGAGTCGATATCGACTGGTTTGCCATGCAAAAGCAAGGGGCAACACAATTCTTTAAAATGATGTTCAGCTTGATTGAGTTTGCTGCTCTCGCTTGCGAAGAGTTAATTACGAATCCAGTATTCCGCCAAATTGTAGAAACACGAGAAGTTGATTTGTTTATCGTTGACGGAATCGGCAACGAATTCACTTATCCAGTCATTGACAAATTGGGCGTTCCTTTTGTATTGCATGGCGCTTCTTCCGCTTTTCCAGCCACTCTAGGGGCATTGGGAGCGCCTATAGACTACGCCTCGGTTCCAATCGTGTCTATGGACTTTGACGATAAGATGACTTTCTTTCAGCGGCTAATCAATTTCTTAACGGGAGAACTCATCAAATTGGTACGAGATCATTTTGTTTTTAAAAAGCTGGACGCCATTCTTCAAAGAGAATTCCCAGGCGTCAAACCCATTGTCCAACTCGAAGGAGAAGCTAGTCTCCTCATCACCAACACCCATCCAATCACAAACTGGCCGCGTTCATTACCTCCGACTATCATTCCAATAGCAGCTCTTCACACAAGACCGGCCAAACAGCTCCCATCGGTGAGCAAATAATTTCGATTTGATAATGGAATTAATTGTGTGTTCATTGTTGTCTAATTCTGCAGGTACTGAAAACTTTTGCGGATGAAGCCAAGGACGGTTTCGTGGTTTTCACGCTCGGTTCGTTTGTTTCCGTCTCGTCTATGCCAAAAGAGACAGTCGACACCTTTTTCCGAGTCTTTACCAAACTTCCTCAACGAGTCATTTGGAAATGGGAAGCAGATATTCCAGAAAATATTCCGCCTAATATTATGATGGTTGACTGGCTCCCGCAACAAGATCTCCTGGGTATAAAAACGATTTATCGTTTAAGTCTCAGACATAAGTCATATATTGTTATTAATATTTTTGTAATATTATAGGGCATCCAAATGCTAAGCTTTTCATCACTCACGGTGGGCTATTGGGCACACAGGAGTCTATTTATCATGGCGTTCCTTTGCTTGGTTTGCCGTTCGGGAACGACCAACGAGCGAATGTAGCCAGAGCAGCGAGAGATGGTTGGGGTTTGAAACTCGACTGGGACAAAATTAACGACCAAGATTTAATTGACGCAGTGACGCACCTCATCAACAACCCGAGGTAATTATAGCAAATCTTATAAAACAAAAAACAACTGGATACTAAATTTAATTGTGTTTTGTCGATTAAAGTGCAAGGGAAAAAGTAAAGAGGTTGTCGCTATTGATGCGGGACGAAATCCTTCCTGGGGGAGAAATGGCTGTTTATTGGATCGAATACGTTATACGTCATGGAGGCACTATACATCTTCAATTGGCTGCAAAAGATATGCCATTCTACCAACGCTATCTTGTTGACGTTACACTTTTTCTAGTCTTAATTTCCGCGGTTTTCCTTATCATCGCTTACAAATTGATGCGTTCACTATCACGTAACTGTAGGAAAGAAATATCGGGAAAAATCAAAACAAATTAACTTGAATTTCTTATAAATTGACAATTATAATATTTTCAAAATTTTGAGTCTGCTGCTGTAGTATTGGAACAGCAAAAACTAAAAATTATACAAAAAGTAAAAAAATGCGAAAAATACAAAATAATTAATATCTGGTGTATTATTGCGAAAAAAAAAAAAAAACTATTCGAACTCCTGTCCACACACTTCACTCTTTATCGTGAACCCATGTCGTGTGAATCAGCGGTTCGATATGAAATGGCATTTTTGTAAATACTTACTAACTGATGTCAAATCGGCTAATCTAGTTGAAGAGCCTATGTTCATGAGAAGTTTTTGGAATTTGTGGTTATTTTACTGAGTGTTTCAATCAAATAATGCAGGTAACATTGAAATTAATATTTGGTACGGTATCGATGAAAAATCTCATGCCAATATTTTTTTTCAGATTCATAATTAGTATCTGCTGTTTACCATTGATATCAGTGGATCGCTAGCTGTACCATCTACCATGGATGGATGAATGCCTTAGAAACACGTCTTTATTGACTCTTGAGATATTTACATTTTGCTGTGTAGAAAAAAGAAAGACCAGCAAAAGTTATTCATTCTGAAAATTTAAAGTTTTATTTGGTTTCATAATTTGTGTGTTCCGTTAATATTAACTAATCATTTCATAGGAAAAGCTGTGTGAAAATAATCGTCTAGTCTTCTCTTCTCCCGCCTCCCTCAATTGACACATTTCCAACTTGCTGGATAAGTGGATATTCTCAAAATCCTGGTCAATGTTATGTGTGTAACTGTGTATGTAAATTTTAAAACAGAGGCAGCAAGACACAGGAGGCACGACATCCTCTTTTCCGAGTTAGAAGATTTGGGAATTTTGGGTTTGACAAAGAGGTATTTACTTACATGCTGAATCTCCTGTAAATTTACACATCAACATTTTACATTCAATAACCCCAAGAAGTTATAACAAGAAATACTTGTACTTCCTTATTACATTTTTCATCATGGAAAACGTGACCCGACAATTTTTATTTTCCGTGGGTGCTAATAAGGGCTGTCACTAGGTGGCTATAATTCAGTGTGTTTAGGGATTCAGCCCTAGTGTCATGCCTAGTGTGTTGGTAGCCCGGTCGTTAAATTGTCGACACGAGACTCGACTCTCAAGACGACTTTACTTTTTCTTTGAGATGCTGTCGGAGATGGTTACCTTAGCCATTGGCACATGTCGTCGGCATTCTTCGTGTTTCATTAATGGTAATTCCCGTTTTATTCTGTAAGGTTATTGAATTTAAATTTTGTGTGTGCCGTCTGGTTAATTGACGGGTTATACGTTTAAGACTGGTTTTTAAATTGAGTTTTTATTTTTTAAACTAACAGCCTGGTGAATTCTGAGCTTCTTCATTGCATAACGTGCACGTGATCGCTGCCTTGTCATGAAGAGGGTCTCCACTATTTTGCAAGACAATTGAGATGAAAAAAGGAAACTAAGTACTTGTAAGCTAAGTTGAGAAGGTAATGAATCTAGTAACATTATTAACATATTTTACTTGATGTCGAAGACAAGTGACATCTTGTTTTGGTCTTAAATGCAAGATAGCTTTTGTGATAAGTTTGTTTGTTATGAATCACAACAGATGGTTAGAATTTTGCTTAAATTTAAGTCTACGTATGTGAGCTACGTATGCTTGTTCTTTGCTTAGAATAAACTTAGGTTGTACATTTAACTCTTAAAGCTGTGTCTTAATATAGATTTGACAAGTACTTCCCACTTAAGAGCTTATGTAAAAATTAATCAGCTTGTGACGAGTTGGTTAACAATTTGCTTTAATTTAAGTATACACATGTGTGCTACTTGTGTTTGCTTTGAATTAGAATTAACTAGGTTTGTACATTAAACTCTTGAAATAAATTCAACAAAGACAACTTGTGAAAAAAGTCAGTTTGTGAAGAGATGAAAAGAAATTTTATCAATTAGAACATTGCTTTGTTTTTCTTTTAATATTTGAAAATATCATTGGTTTATTAATTTGTTTTGTTTTTTTGTAGGTTTCCTTGTTCAGTTTGAACTGTTAATGGTGTTGTCTGGTGTGCAGTGGTTTTGCGGTCATTCAGTTGAGACATGCCCTGAGATGGATCAACTGCTAATAAGACTTTTCTCACATTGTCTTTTTCAATGAAGAAGCTGACAGATAAGGTTTTGCTTGGCAATTGCAGGCAACTTTCTCTCTTGAAAATGTTCATCTTAAGGCAATAATTCTTGCCTTTATTCCTCAAGGTTATTAAAGTTAAATATTTTGTGTTTAACTTGTACTTGTATGGTTAAATTTCTAATGGTTCTTTAATCTTATGGTTAAATTTCTAGTGGCTCTTTAATGGTAATTTTTTTATTCTAATGGTTTAATTTCTCTGGTAATTTCTCTTTGATCTAATGGTTTGATTTCTAATGGTTCTTTAATGGTAATTTCTATGGTCATGAGATCTGCAGTTGATTTCCCCCAAAATGTCGTCTCTTGGTTCATTTTGCACGTTTCGTCTCATTCAGAAGTAATTCAGGGTAGTAAAAACAATAATTTTGATAAGTAACTATGAAATATGAAGACTTTGTTTCTGAAACTAATTGGGTTTTATTTTTCTATTAACAGCCCGGTGGAGTCTAAAAGCTTCTTTATTGCGTTGCGTGCTGTACGTGATCGCTGCCGTTTAATGAAGGTTCTCTAACTAAGAGGGTCTCCACTACATTGGAAGACAACATTGTAATGGAAATAGGAAATGTGAATGAAATACTAATAATGTAAGTACTCATGAGATAAATTAAGGAAAGTATTTTGCTTTAGTTTTGTTTTAAGTATATGTGCTACCTATGCTTGTTTTTAGTTTAGAAATAGCTGACGTTATTAAACATTAAGTTCTTGATTCAAATGACATGGCAACAGCTAGGGCAATCCTGCTTATTAATAACAAGAGCTTTTATGAAAAGATCTTAATCTGATGGTCGATATTTGTCACCTTTTATGACTAAACAGAGCAGAAATTGAGATATCCTCTTAAAAAGATTAAATGAAATCGCCATGATGTATGATCTTAGGCCATCTTTATATCTTCTCTAGTTAAAGCATGTAAATCTTAAGTGTATAATTGCCTAACTGTTAGGTATTTGAACCATTTATTTAAGTAAGGTAAAGTTAAACTTGCATTTTTTTGTTTTATTTTGAAAATTTAGGTTTCCATGGTCAGTTTGATGTTTGAGCTGTTTTGTTTTGGTTGTTTGGTGTGCAGTGGTTTTCCAGGAGAGATGTGTTTAGAAGGTGCTTGAGCGGACTTGCATATAATGGGGTTATGCGAAATGAAATATTTTAATTTAACGGAAAAGATGATCGGCCAATTTGTCATGCCCGTGAATCCGTGATGCAATTCTGTCCTTGTCACAGTCTTATCCCAGTACATTTTTTTTTCTCTGTTTGGGGTTGTTAAGTAATAGGAATTATGTAGATAATTGATAATTGTTGCTTAGTAGTTAGTACTTTGTTTTTTTAATAGTAATCAAGTTTTTTTTCCATGTAGGTTTAATGGCCTGGTGTGGTTGAGCTTTTTCATGGCAGTCAAATGTCCACATGGAATTGTTGCAGCCAGCTGGTGAAGATTGTGATCAGCAGGTGGTGAGCTGTTGCATGATGACCATGTGCTGGTGTGGGGAAGTGCTGCATGCTGTCTGGCGTTGGTTTGAATTATTTTTGTTGTCCTAACTATTTCTACTATGTGGTTGGATCAATTATTTTATATTTGTTGGCTGAAGTTAACTTGCAATTCTTTTTCTTTGAAAAATGTTTCATTGGAATTTTTTCACGTTTCAGCGTCATTCTGTTTATTGATATTCTTTATCTCTGTAGGTTTCCATCGTCAGTTAGATGTATGAACTAATTATGGTTTTGCTCTTTGGTGTGCAGTTAATAATGTTCAGGTAAGAGATTCCCTTTCTTATCTTTTGATGAATTTGAGAAAATGGTAAAGTCAAAGCTTTGTGTGTCATATGAAGGTGTTTTTGTTGCAGCCAGCTGGTGAAAGGGAATTGTAAGTTGTGTAGAGCTGTAGCTTATTGTTGCTGTCAACAATTCTGGTGTTATTCTGAAGTGCAATATCCGGCAATATAAATGAAAACATTCTGAAATGGTAATTTGATTGTGATATTGGGTTATAACTGGGGAAGTGGTCTAATTAAAATATTAAGGTGGGTTTAGAATTTAGCTGCTTGCTCAACTAACTTTTACTTGATTGTAATTTTCTTTTTAATTTAACTAAAACTTTGTATTCCCTTTTACAAAATTTCTGCTGCAACCTTTTCTTGTGATTCTAAACATTTGTAGCTGCTTGGATTCGATTTATTTTTAGTTCAAACTTAACACGACTTTTCTTGTTCTCCATTACATTTTTTATAGCTGGTACAGGTTAAATTTTTAATTAATGATTTTCATTTTTCTCAACAGGATTTGGTGACAATGTGATCAACAATATGCTCAATGGAGTTCATGCTGTTTTTATTATCAAGAATTGGAGAAGTAAGACTTGAAGCTAAGCTGCAAGAAAAAGAAATTTTAATTTGACTGAGATACTATTTGTGACTTGAGAAATTATTATTTTATTGAAGGTTGCGTTCTGTTGAAAGATCAATTCCAAACTGACGCAGGAAATTAGTTATGGTAACTTGCTTTACAGGTAGACCCTTGTCTATTTTATTAAGCAAATGTTTAAAAAGAAACTAATGGTTTTGTGTCTAACTAGTATAATATCTGTTTTTTTCTCATAGGTCTCGTCGTAAATATGCAGTCGCTTTGCAGTCTCAGTCCTGTTCAAGCTGATGCTATCCTGAATTATGCTGCATTCTTGGAATTAGCTGATCCTGAAGTTGAAATGCTGTTGTGATATTGAAGAAGTAATATTGGTGTTGTGAAGTTACTGTGCCAGTTCAATTCGGGTTGATAAAAATTACATCCATGTAATATGTGGTTTTAGCAACCTTGAAATTTGTCATCAACTATGATATGTTGCAACCTGTTATTAGTTAGAACAACAATGTTGAATTTTGATATTTCCTCACCCACATATTTAATGTCAAAGCTAACTTGCAATATTTTCTTATGCGATATTATATTTGATACTTTTTTCATAAGCAAGTGAAATGTTAAAACATAAATAAATACAACCACTTTTATAAAACCAAAATATTAACCAATATATTTTGAATATTTAAAATATATTTTTAATTTCACTTTTTAATGTTAATCAATTTTTTAATATGAATAAATGAAGTTAATATAATTAAATTAATAAATTAAATTAATATAATTAAACTTAATTAAATTAATATAATTTATGAGATAATTTAATTTAACTTAATTAACCTAGTTAATCGAATTAATTCCCAAATTTCTCCATTTTTAAGCCAAAATGATTGAAATTTAATAAACAAAACGTCCGGTACAAGACAAATGTTGTTCTGTGCAAATTTTAAAGCAGTTTATACCCATATAAAACAAACCTAACCGACTCCTTTTGTCATTTGGGTGATAAACTGTTTTTGAAACTCACACACAATCAAGCCAGGGGAAGACACTGCCTTAATTGACTACCTGGCCAATGGTTAAGAGAAACCGGAAAAAGAGCGAAGAGTTGAACAGTTATTACGAGAGCGATTAATCATAGTAGGCTTCCGGCTTAGACATCTGAATTACAGCTTTCTCTTATCTTTTTTCACCAATGGATGAAGTCCATGATAAGTAGCAGAGGAGTTACCCTGTATGCAGAATGAACATTTATTAGGATGACAATAATTTTAAATTGGATTTTAGTAAAAGAAAGCAATACCTCAAATCAAGAAGGCCTGCTTAAGGAAGTAACGGATAACAAGGGTAGCAGCCAACGGGTTACCAAACAATGACTGTAGACAGTCCTTTTTCTTCAACATGACTTTTCTTAAAGTCTGTCATGCACATTTAGAAACCAATAGTTTCAAACCTGTAAATAAAAAACAAGAAAATTAAGTCACCTTGTTAATAATTTATTAATGTGTGTCATCAATGTGCTTAACAACTATGATCTAAAAGAATAATTAAACAGTAATCGGTATACTGCAGTTGACATCGTCTTATAACATTAGATAGACGTGAGTGCAGATCAATACTTTGAATACATATTAGACAGCAACAAAGGAAGTTCTGTGAAATGACAAGTGAACTTACACATGAAACCACCAAACAGTTAGCCAAGGTTCTCTAGAAGATGGAATGAGAGATTGGTCCGTGATAGGGTTGGTGATCTAGCAAGTCCAATTCTTACAGCAGATAATTATTATGAATCCTAATAAAAGACAGATAAAAGATGAGAAGATTGTATGTTTAACAAAATTTGTAATAAAGCTAGTGTTGGTAACCTGCGTCATTTCGATGGCACATATTGAAAAAAATAGTCGACGGTAGCCTACGTTTTCTCCTGTAAGTTGATGAGAAACACTCAGGTTATCCAACATCAACACGGAATAGAACACATCACCGACAAGTTACAAACGAAATCACTCGAATTAACCTATGTGTTCATTGGTAACTTTCGAAGAAAATAGCTGTAGCTGAAGATAGATAATTTAGACAACGAGCCGCCATATAAGCCCACAATCCACATCTGACAACACAACATTCAATATTCCTTCACGCCATCTATTAAGCATGTCCACAACTCACTATCTATAGGGTTACCTTTAGATAGTCACAAAAGTCACAAAATTAATCTGAAAGACCATTTAAACTGTCAAGGAGTCTTTAGAATTGTGCAGAGAACAAAGCTCACTTGCTAGTTTCATGCAAATTTTCCGGAAGTATACCGGAAGTAAGCGATAGCGCCTCAACCATTAAGCTGCCGACGAAATAAACCAAATATTCGTGATTTACGTGAAATTTGGGGTCGATTAGATGTATTTTAAACGAAATCGAGAATTTGGCCAAAATCGAGAATTAAAATTTTCAAAACCGGAAGTAAGAAAACGTACAAAACAAAACATGAACTTTACCACAAATTTGACAAGGATCACGAATATGTGGTTATTTTGGACTTCGAATGAATATTTACTGAACTACTGACTGAAATGAGGAAACCGGAAGTAGAAAAAAAATACACATAATTAAAAATCTAACAAGTGAGCTTTGTTGCTGAAACAGAAACTGAAAGTTATCAACCAAAATTTTTTAAAAGTAGCATTAAGAAATCTCTACAGAGATGTGCAAAGTAAACGTAACTAAACTGATTCTGACAGGTAAAAAATGATCAAAGGGCTATGCCGTCTAGCGTCAGAAAGGAGAAACGTTTAAAAGTAAACATTAAAACAATGTCCGCTCTAGCTCGTTGACACTCAATTGAAAGAACTGACAAAAAAAGGTAACAAATAACTTTGATACTCACGTAACGTTCTCCCCGCCAAATTTCTCCAAGAAGCCACCAACGCAGATCACAATTCACAACAGACGAAATCCCAAGGTGATGATGGAAGCCAGTCCAACTTCTACACACTTCAACAACCACACAACTTCACCAATCCAACTTCTACACTGAAACCGATGGGCATGCACTCACCCACTGGGATGAGGAGGGCCCTGGTCGAACGAGGACTTGGAAGGTGCATGATTTGATGAAACCTTTGAGAATCATGAGTCTAACCTGAAAACCATCTACGTCTAATTGTTCCCTAGCTAAAATGGCTTCACACTCATCTCTCTTCTTCCTTTGTCCAGGTAACTCCCTGGCAAAATCAATCAATCAATGCAGTTTCTTCCCTTTCTTGATTGACTGCATGTGTGAGTTTAAACAAATTGACTAGCATTTAGGCATGCAATGAGGAAAAAAGCTACTAGTAAGATTAATCTGGGACAGGTAAATAATATATAACAACCTAACCTATGTTACTTGCACAAAATAAATATTGGCTTTGCAACTTGCTCTGTATTTATGAAACATGACAATATTTTTACTGAAGATTATTCTACAGGTTTATTAATATTCGACTATTTATTAAGATTATGATATAAGTGCATAAAATGCATATTCTGAACGGTAATAGGGTAATTGAAACTAATAATGACGGCTTTTATTTTCAAACCTATATTTCAACTACACAAGGAGGGGAGAACCACGAAGACTAGAACTTAGAAGAAGATAGATTAAGGGGCTAGCTTACTTCCACTACGCCCCAACAACTGGCAAATCTGGCCGCCAGATATGTTCTCTTCAGTAGTCAGTACCCCAGCCAGCAAGCCTCACATTAATAAAAAAATTCAAAGACCAAATCCATCAGGACTTCGGCTTACTAGGCCAACTTGATGGATTAACCAATTAAAAAGATTTCTCATTCAATAATAAGATTTTTACTTCAGATGTTAACCCCCAGATTCCAAAGTCTCAATTGGGCCTTTAAGACGAGAAAGTGACTTGCAGCAGCTTTTTCATTCCTCTCGTGCACTCGCAACACTTCGTTAGCGAATCGCAAGAAGGGCCTAATTTTAGGATTACACAAACACAGAGTTTAAAGCTAGTAGGTGATCAGTAGATAATCTACAAAAAAAAGTTAATTTACGAGTACATGGGCAATAATCCCGTAGTGAGTGACTGCAGGTGTGTGTCGCAGCGGAAGTACATGTATTGCCACACCAGAGCCCTCCTCATCCTCCTGGTTATCACAGCGGGTGAGTGTCCACCGGCGGGGTTTACGGATTACCTGTAAACTTCCAGTTAATTTAAGTAAGCCAAACTAGAATTACCTATTAATCTTTAGAACTGAAAATGTAGAAGGTTACCGTAAATACGTAATGAATTTGGAAAACATTATCACTCAGCATCTCGGAAACCAATAGCGGATTTTTCTTTCCTCACGACGACGGTCGCGCCACCTGGGGGCTGGATGACATAATTTGGCTGACAGCCAACAGATTCATCCACGGATGGATGGGACTTGGAAGGGAGGAAGCTACCCTGAATTCTAGAGCAAAAATAAATAACAATAACAAATTAAACAAAATAAAACAAAACAAACAAACAGTAAGTTAAGTACAAGGTTCTTATCTACTAAGGCGATTGCAAATAGCAGAAGAAGATAAAGACGATTAAGACACCATTTTCACTTTTTCAGGCAACAAGGTCAACAGTCAGTTAATGAAACTTATTAGTAAGTCACAAAATATATTTAAAAATAAGAGTTGTTCAAATATACACAACACATGAACCTATCTGAACTGAATCAAACCAAAGTTTATACTTATCACAATAAACTCATCACTCAAAGAAATAATCCCTGTTTCGTTGACTTGCGGCAAATCTAGTATTTGTTATTTATTATTACCATATTATAATATTTATTAACAAATATTTCATTGGGGAGATATCACTTCCCCAGAGAATCTTGTATCTGAGTTCCTTTGAGTATTTGACAGTACGAAAGCCATGAATCTCTTTTTATTTCAGTATTTTTTTATCATGGGACATTGGCTTTACTACTCATAAGTCACAACCAAAAAGAAAGAACAATAGACAAACCTAAATCTTTTAGTGTAGCAATTAGAATTTTAGAAATGATTTACCATTTGTGCCAGCAATAGAAAATCAGATATTGCTCACTTAACAGAAAATAGCTATTAATAGAAATTTACCTTTCAAGGTGGATAGTTGCACATGAAATCCTTGAACCGAAATCATTGGAGAATGAACGATATTAATGACTATCAAGATCTCAGTTCTCAGCTCACTGAGTATGTGATCTTTCCTCTCCCGACCCGAGTCTGGAACTGAAATCGAAAGAAAAATTTTCGTCTGCTCTGCAGAGATTCCGCAGGAAATGTGGCAATCCGGCAACTCATTTCAGAGCGGCTCAAATTTTGAATCAACATCCAGCGCGAGGTTTAAACAAGTCAAACAAACCGTTTATTTCAATAAGAAACAAATCTTTAAGGATAACAAGCACCCATGTTAGGTAACATGGCTTTTAAAAAAAAAGGCGGAATGAGATAAAGTAGTAACATGTTCAATTTTCTTTAAGCGAGGATTCGGTTTCAAAAGCACCTGAATTCGACGAGATGAATTCATAAAAATTTAAATCGAACGCGAAATGTTCAGTGAAACCAAAGAAATAGCAATAATAATAAAAACGAATCCTACTTGTGATTTTTCTAATGGGTTGTAAAACATGACGCCGATACGAATTGGCAGGCGGACTCCTTACATCGCTGTTGGACCGTGTCGAATAGAGAGAGACAGGGAGAGAAAGAGAGCAAAAGGTTCCGAGTTTCATCATCAATTCTCCGGTTGATAGTTGGCATTGGGACGGAAAGTGCTGGGACTCAAAAGCAGTTTCAACTCAGGCACACTCCGGTTGGCGTAAGAATTTGCGATGATGCGGGCCGCTTCCTCGTGAGTCAATCCTTGTTTGAAAAAAGAAAAGAAAATTGGAATTAGTTACAAGTGTTGGGGCAAGCGTAACATTTGAAAGTTAGTGATTGTGAGTGCAAAATAACAGAAATAAGAAGTAAATTTTAATATGCAAATGGTAATGTAACTTTCTCCAATAATATTTTAGAATCAATTTAGCCAATTTAACTGTATAGTAGGTGAAACGACACATCAATAAGAGAAACCATGAAGAAACATATTTAAAAAAACTACTAAGATTTAGAATCACTTAAGAGATAAACTTCATTAAGAGAAGCAAAACTCTCTTCTTCCGTTCGTATAGTTCTCAAATGTGTGACACGGTTAATAAAAAAAGACGAAATTATTCGGCAGCAGCCAATAATAAAATGCTATCTAGGCGCAGACCAAGAAAATCACGTTAGTGTCGCAGCCGAGTCCGCCAGTCGGTGACAATTTACAAGTTACTACGTGCTTGATTTACAGGAAGCAGAAAATATTGTCCGAATAACTCTCAAAAACTTCGACTTGCAACACCTAATATTCTGTTGGCATGTTTTGACTTTATTGTTCGTCCCTATTTCGAGAACCCCGGAAAAATTGGATCAAACAGGATTAAACCAAGTGCACAAGGGATTCGGACTCGACGCACAATCGGCTTCTATTATTAATGGATGATATATTGCTCCTTTTGCCACACGAATCAAAAGCGTGGCGGTTGACTGAATCGGGATATGCTTAATCTAATTCTAGGAGGACGATGGCGCACACTGGTAAAGAAAAAAAAAACTGAGTTTTCATATAATAAGCTCAGCTCACATAAAATAAGGAAAGTCATTCGATTTGAGATGACGTGAGATAAACGTTAAGTCCTATAGCCAAAGGTTATGTGATGGAAGGTTTCTGACAAGTACGGAGGGATCAATGTTACCTAGCAACTCCTAAGTGCACAGCTCTTATTACATAACACAGGGTATACACAGATAAGAATTTTATGCTGCATAACGATGATAATTGACATAATAAGTTAACAAGGGAAACACGGCGGCAAGTATAAAACAGATGAACCTCGGCTGCACAAGGAACACTTTGCTGAGGGCGATCCTGTAACCAGTACAGTAAAAAAAAAATACTGAAGAACATCAAGATGAATAACAGGGCATTTTTTATATTTACTGTTTTAGTGGCTAGTTTCGTTCAATCTTGTTCAAGTGCTAAAATCGTGGTGTTGTACACGGTGAGCACCAAAAGTCACATGTACGCCATAATGCCAGCTATCGAAGAGCTGGCGCAAAGAGGTCACCAAGTGAGTATTTTCTCCTCGTTTCAAGGAATGGCAAAGAATGTTAAAAATGGGCGCGAATTCTTTTTGAAAGAGGCAGCACAATTGGTTGACGAAACAGAAGTAGATGCGTTCTCTATGCAAAAAGAGGGACTTAACCTATTTTTGACCATGATGCGTTACGTCAAGCAAATGTCTTTAACCTCGTGTAACAACTTGTTGACTCACCCGGACTTTTTAGAAATTTTGAGGAAGCGCGATGTGGATTTGTTCATTGTCGACGGTTATTTTCACGAGTTCCTGTTTCCCATTTTCGATCATATCGGAGTACCGTTTGTGACGCACAGCTCAAATTCGGCATTCCCGAACATGTTAGCCGCAATGGGAGCTTCTAAAGATTACGCTTTCGTTTCAACGTCCATAGTGCAATTAGACGACCCGATAACATTCCCTCGGCGACTGTTGAACGTCATGCTAAACGAAATCTCCAGGCATATTCGGACGTATTACATTTTAAAAGATCTAGATGCTCTCCTGCAATCTCATATCCCTGGCATTCGATCTATCGCTGAGGTGGAGGGAGAAGCAAGTCTCTGCATCATCAATAGTCATCCGATGACTAACTGGCCGCGTTCGCTACCGCCAACTATAGTGCCAATAGGAGCCCTTCATACCAGACCGGCAAAATCACTACCCAAGGTAATAAGGAATCTGGTTTTGGTAAAGAAACAAATTAATAATCTTGATTTGAATTATTGTAGGAACTAAAAGAGTTTGCGGATGGAGCCACGGATGGACTAATTGTGTTCTCTTTAGGATCTTTCGTTCCCGTTTCTTCAATGCCAAAAGAAACGCTCGACACTTTCATTCGAGTATTCTCAAAACTTCCTCAGCGGGTGGTGTGGAAATGGGAGGAAAATGTACCGGCAAATGTATCAGCCAATGTCATGATGGTTGATTGGCTTCCACAGCAGGATCTTCTAGGTAAAACGCGTACTATGGAATAATTTCAATAAATCGACTAACCTCTTATTAAACAGGGCATAATAATACTCGAGTCTTTATCAGTCACGGGGGAATGCTAGGCACTCAAGAAGCGGCATATCACGGAGTCCCGATGTTGGGCATGCCTTTTGGTAACGACCAAAGAGGAAACGTCTACAAAGTGAAGCGTGGAGGTTGGGGATTGCAGCTGGACTGGGACAAAATCGATGACCGCAACTTGATTGATGCCCTAACACACCTCGTTCACGATTCTAAGTAAAAATTATATTAAAGTCAATGGTGCATAAAAAAAGAAAATCCTAAATTAAAATTTATTTGAATTACAGTGTCCGGGCGAATGCCTCTCGAGTATCGACCCTGATGCGCGATCAATTAATGCCGGGAGTAGATGTTGCCGTGTACTGGATCGAGTACGTGATCCGTCACGGAGGCACTAAACATCTACAGCTGTCCTCCAAAAACATGCCATTCTATCAACGACATCTTCTTGATGTCACATTATTCCTAGGTTCAATTTTAGGAATTTTCCTTGGAATTTCTTATAAGTTGACTCGTTTGCTACTGAACGGTTGGAACACTAAAAACGATAAAATCAAAATGAATTAAAATATTTTAAAAATGTTGGGCCTGCTGTTGTGTTGGAACAGCAAAAATTACAAAATCAAACAAAAACTAAAAATGCGAAAAATACAGTTATTCGAGCTCCAGCCCACCCCCTTCACTCTTTATCGTTGCCCATGTTGTTGAATCAACAGTTCGATTAAATGACATTTGTGTAGATACTTAAGTTAACTGATGTCAGACTCAGATCACTCTTCTACTACAGTAGTTTCAAGGGCCACAACCGTCAACAATCAATCTACATGAACTGACACAACTTCTACACTGTAATGGATCATCATTTAATGAGCGCCGTCTATGGGTTAGGTCGGGAAGCAAATTCTGGATCGTAATTCGACCCATTTCTTAAGCTATAGACATCTAATGTAAATTACGGTTAAATGCAAACTGTTTGAAACGCAAACTTGCCATACGGTAAATCTCGCCAAAAAGTTTTAAAAAAAAATGCGAATGGGAGAATGTTTCGTGCACAACTTCCTTGTGGTTAACTGGGGAAAATTTCAGTTAGCATATCCCAAATATAGCTCTAGTTGCATAATGCAAAAGCAATATCGAAAAAGATAAGGAAAGAAGACAAACACAATTGCGGTGATCCGTTATAATAATTAAGAAAGAAAAGCGCAATGTCGCAGCAGGATAAATGTAGAAGAAACTCAGGGATGGTTAAGGTAAGAAAAACTTTGCTCCGTAGAGTAATAAAAAAATGGAAAATGGTTAACGGGAATACTATAACTCACAAAAGTCAAGATGAATAAAAGAGTATTCAAATTCAAGGCGGTAATGGCTTACGTCCAGTGCTGTAGGCTACTAGTGCAAGAATAGTGGTGTGTTCGCGATGAGCACTAAGTCACTTACGCCGTAATGTCAGTAATTGAAGGAGTGGGGCCGACAGGCCACCAAATGCCTGGTTTTCCCCCTTTTAGAAATCACTATAAATGTGAAAAATGGACACAAACTCTTGAGGAAACAGCACAATATGGTGCCAAAACTAGTTCTCTGATGCTACGTGATGGGGTTGAACAGTTTTTGACACAACATGTGTAAAATGTTCAAGCAAAGGCCTTTAATTTTGTGTGTTTAATCACCCGGAATTTGTAGAAATATTGAGAAGCGAGATGTTGATTTATTTAAATTGCTGACGGTTTTTTCTCACGAGTTCTTTCTTCCCGTTTTCACTCGTATCGGAGTGCCGTTTCTAAGATGCAATTCAAAGTCGGCATTCCCGAACACATCAAAGGGTATGGGCGTCCCTATAGATTATAACTTCCTTTCAACTGCCATCGACTGCCATAGTACAATTAGACGGCCGTTAACATTCTCTCAGACGAAATCTTCAAGCAAATTTTATAAATTTATTACATTATAAAAGCCCCAATAACTGCCAACGATAAAACTAGGTCATGAGAATGAAATTACACGATATCGTTTTATATAATTGGCATTATTTTTCTCGTTATGATTTCTGAATTCCCCTAAAATCGCTTGAAAATTCTCAAATAGGGCACCAAAACATGGTTTTTTTTAACAGTCATGGATGTTTGGAAGTCAAGAAGCGGCATAACAAATAATTTCATGGCTGGGCTTACCGATCCGCAATGGCTTAAAAAGGAGTCGTCGCTGAAAAAGTGAAACGTGGATATATTTCGATTGGAACAAAATCAATGGCCGTGTCTCGACTGAAGCCATAATACACCACATTCCCTAGGTAAATGTTACAATTTTGCTTACAATGTTGTTAATCAATAAAAAAGAAATACTAGAAATTGTAATAAAATTTGAATTACAGTAGCAGCAGCGACGCGTGATCAATTGCCTGTCCTGGCAAAGAAGTTGCCGTGTATCCGTCACGGAGACACTAAACATCAGCAGTTATCGTCTAAAAATATGCAATCTCACCAACGCCATCTCCTTGATGTGAAGCCATAAAATTCCTAGTTGCCACTGCTGTTATTTTAGTTGTTTTTTATAGTTTTACAGCTGATTCCAAAGACGATGAAATTTTAAATAAAAAAAATTATTAATACTAATTTTACCATTCCAACTCATTTAATAGCTAGTATCAATTTTACGAATTATCGTAACACAGATACAGGGGAAATGAAGAAATCCAGCTGGTGTTCCATGCCTTTAAACCGGGTAAATCAAATCAAAAAAAGTATTTCATGAAAATGTATACTTTCATTCAATATAAAAATATACGATTCTATTGCAATTACGATTGTTTACCATTCAGACAGCATTCTTTTGGATCACCCAAGCAGAACAGGCGGATGAAAAACGCTACGGGGGCTCTCAGAATTTTTTTCTTGTTTACAGCGTTCGATTCCGGCTTGTGCCATAAAACAGCCTAGAATTTTCAAGGGTATAAGTTGCGATATCAATAAACCTAAGAGCAATGGTCTTATCTTTTGTTTGTTTGTTAACAAGTGACACCCAAGTCCAACGGAAAAAGGTGGTCGGCAATTCGCGGTTTCAGTGGAAGAGACTTGCTGATTGTAAGTTATTTAGAAATATAAAGAGGTAACACATGCGAAAAAATTTTGAGTGTGTGAACAGATGTGGTTCGTTGAGAATCTATAACCGGAGTTCCCCGTAAGATCATCAGCGTAAACCCCAATATAATTTTTTTCTTTTAATGGGTAACGTTAGAAAAATAGGTGCTGTAATGTGGCACGCCACACTTCACCGAACGTCTGGGTTTTACCCCCCGTGAAACAAAACAAAACCAACAAGGAAAAAGAGTCAGGCCATTCCAGCGTAAACTACTTATTAGCTATAATGCGACGCGCATTAATAATGGATATCATTTTAAGATTCGGTGACAAAGAACCTCGTGATCAATCAAGGAAATTGTTGAACGAAAGATGAATCAAGTGACTTTTAGAACGCGTGTTGTCCAAATATTGATCAAATTTTGATTAAACGAAATTGTTTTGAAGCGAGTCGAGCAACTTCAAGCAATGTACTTTGCCAGCGCTAGATGGAGGGTCGCGGCATAGTAACACCAAGATTTTTTAACTCTGGGAACATATAAGACTTCACCAAAAATGGGACGAGATTGTGTGCGTTCCGTCTAGAAAGGGTCGATTTTACTAAACCTAACGGAATTTTTTTACAACTTGCATGACACCAGTTGAACGCCCTGGCGCAAGCTGGCCGAGTCTACCTGTACTACATAAGTCTGACTATATACTCGGAGCAAAAATCTCATTAACATCCAACGATTACTTTGTTATTTCGAGCGGCGAAAAAAACATGCCAAATTTATGGCCAGAACGGGTGCAAAACATTATTTCGTTCCGAAATGCAAAGTTTTCAGCGACCTCGTTTCCAACAACCTGGAAGAATCGCCAAGAATAAACGAAGAAAATAAAATTTTCCCTCTGCTAATAGCAACAACCAGACAGATTGAAAGTGAAGGATCAAGTTCGATGTTACCAGTTGATTTTTCTTTCATTTACGAGGTAATCACGCATATGGGTGGGGCACACTCTCCAAACTAATCTTTGAATAGAAAAAAAACCTGTCGTGGTTCGTTTGTCGTACAAACATCGCTAGCGGCGCAATCAAAAAAACTTTGGAGAACGCACTATGGAAAGTCAGGAGAAATAAAAGAGAAAACCAGTCTTTTCTTTCTTAAATTGGTGAATTACACACTAGTCAAAATGTTTATAGCTCAAAATTTAATATTGCGATTCAAACGAAAATTCGGCGACATTATTTACTTTACTTTACGGACATTGACGATAAATTTAACTATGTACAGCATGACAAGTATTGTGTTTTTGACAAAAAGAAATAATTAATAATAATAATTAAAAAAAGAACTATGATAAAAACAAGTATCATCCAGCGTCCGGCAAGGAAATGGATTTCAGTAAAGAGGAAGGAGCCAATGCATCTCGTAGCCGCTCCCAGAAAACGCGCTGCTTGGATGGATCGAGATCCCATTCCAGGTAGATTCGCGTCTTCATGAGGAACCGTAACGTGGGCGGACATTGGTTGAGCTTCAATTTGCCGACGACAACCAAAACGAGTCCGTTCCTCTTGTCTTCCAGCAGCGAATGCTGGGCCAGATGCAGTTCCCACAGGCACCAATGCGACTGGATGAAATTCTCACTGATGACGAGCACCACTTTACGACTGGTGGCGATGCTCTGCATGATGCAGTCGTTAAGCACGTTTCCGGCCGTGAAATCCCGCTCGTAGACGCAGAGTTTATAATGAGGCGGGGCGTTCTCCAGCATGCCCACCATCCGGGCGACAAAAGCGTGATCCACATTGCTGTAGGAAACGAAGGCGTCGTACTTGAAGTTGCCTTCCAATTCAGCCATGGACGAAGAACTCATCAAATTCGTTTGGCTCAACCTCTTGCGGAACATGTAATAGCGAATCACCCAACGACTCCTGTAGATGGCATAGCCCACCAACATGGACAGACACACGGTGGGAATTAGAATGTAAAGGGCGATCACGTGCGGTCGGCTAATGAATGACGAGTAGTCGGCATCAACATCCGGGTCTTGATCGTCGATGGACGCTTGAATGTTGTAATAGCAATGGTCTGGATCGAGTTCCAACAGAAAACTGGTGATGGGTTGGAACCGCCACTTGTCTGGCGATGAGCAGTGGTCAGCTTTGATGAGTAGGTTGCTATCTTCGGTGTCTTCGTGGTAGAGAGCGTAACGACGCAAAGGTTCCAAGTTGCAGTCGCAATCGATGGGGTTGCCGAGCAGATCGACTTCGGAGATATTGGCGATGTCGGCCATCATAGCTTTGGAAACGGTGGAGATTTGATTTTCGGCCAAATTGAGCACGTCCAGGTCGGGCGAGCCGGCAAAGAGCTGCGTGTCCCAACCGCGGATACGGTTTTTGAATAGATCAACACTGACGAGACTAGTGGCGTCCGCAAAAGGATTGCGGCTCCCGAAAGAAACGATTTGGTTATCCCGCATACTCAGGTGCCTGAGACGAGGAGCACCGGCAAAAATGGCTTCCTGGTCGGTGAAGGATAATTTGCACCGATCCATATTTAGAAATTCAAGACTGTTTAAGCCATAAAATGTGGACCGGCTGAAGTTTTGCTTGCCGAAAGCGTTGCCATCCAAGTGAAGAATTTTCAGTGAAACCAACGGTTGGAAACAACCTTCCGATAGTCTGTAGAGCGAGTTGTTCTTGAGGTTGAGCTCCTCGAGCCGGGACAATCCGTCAAAGATTTCACGAGTCACTTGGCCAACTCGATTGAATGATAAGTCCAAATATGTCAAGTTGGACATAAGAGCAAAGTTGCCATCCTCCAATTTCAGCTCGCCACCGCCATATTCGTACGCAGAACCGGAATTTCCGCTCAAACTGAGCCACTGCAGTTGTGGCAGGATCATGACGGCCGGTGGTATGTCTTCTAGTCCGTTCTGGGCCAAGTTGAGTCGCATGAGAAGTGGCATTAGGCTGAAGGTGCCGTTCTCAATGCTGATAATGCCGCAGGCACTCAAGTCCAGGTCACGAATGCGAGGCATGAGCGGGAATATTTTAGGACTGAGTCTGGGCAGCGTATTTTTGCTCAAATTCAGTTCCTCGACATCCGTACGAGACAGGGCTTCGAGTAGTGTTCGTGGTGGACTTCCGGCGAAGCGCAACTGAGACAAATCCAGCGCCTTGAGTCCAGTCTCCTGCATCGTGTGGATCAAATAAATCAAATTGTCTTCTGGCATCGTGTTCTCGCTGAGTATCAGCCGCTGGAGTTTCTTGAATGGCATAAACGCCTCGGAGCCGATGTATTTGAGATCGCAATTGCTCAAATCGAGAATTTCAAGTTGCGAATGGCGCAAGGGTAAAAAGTCGGCCGCATCCACCCGACTCAGCGTGTTGTCGCTGAGTGACAGGAATCGAAGGGCGGTCAGCGGGACTAGGGATGGAACAACACCAGAAAGAGCCAGAAAACGGTTTTTCATGAGCCGCAGGGACCGCAAACTGACCAGACCGCGAAAGGCGTCCGGCGAGATGGAGGCCAACCGATTCGATGAAATGCTCAAATTGACCAACTGGCTCAGATTGGCGAACGTTCCGTTCTCGATATTCGTGAGAAGATTGCCATCTAATTGCAGCTCCAGCAAATCCGAGTATCGAGCGAAATCCAACGGACCGATGGTGGCGATTTCCGTTCCGGTCACTTTCAATCGTCGGTTGAATATGTTGATGGTTCGAGGGACATTGAGACAGTCTTTGCCGACACAGACGGTCCACTCACGAGTTAATTTGCAGAAACACGCACAGTCACCGGATTCGTAGAGCATCCGCACATCGATGGTGTTTAGCGTATAATTGCGCACGGCGCTGGGCATGGGCACTAAACTGCTGTTGACGAAATGGGAGTCGACCGACGAAAATAAGAAAAACAATGGCATCAACAACCATAACGCATATGCCGCAGTCGCCAGCCACAATTCTGCCACGGATCGGACCACCATTGCGGGCCTTTGGGGGGTGTGGAAATCCCCCACAGCTGCTGGTAGCAGCAATGCTTTAATTAACGGCTTTTTACTAGTTATCTAACTGCTTGAACGCAGTTTCAAAATAACGATAGTCAAGCCATTGTGTATCCAAGGTTAGATCACGCGCAGTCGAAAACACCACACGTCTGGAATAGAAATCAATCGGCAGTTGAATCAGGAAAAATGAAAATAATCATGTGGGCGAATGGCACGTAAAAAAAAGGCAAACAGGCCGCAGGAAATAAATCGTCACCGTCACTTATAAAACAACACGATAAAAAAAGTGTTGATTCGACCGGAATAATGTCAAGTCGAGAGAAAGTCTGGCGGCACTGTTTATATATCCTCGGCTGTGCAATAAAAGAGTTGAAACAATCCAGACGGACAGTGGAGGTTTAAATGTTGAAAAGTTGTACACTATTTCTGAAAGTAGATAGGTGACACGAGTTTCCACATAGGTTTAACTGGGTGATACGGCCGAATGCAGGCCAATGACACGGGTTCACCTACGAACAGGCACGTACGTACTGTTAGTCTACTAGACTTTTTAAAATAACTTTCACAAGACTGGCGAGAGCCTTTTCAGCTACGTTGGGGCGCTACAAGCGATGAAAAACAACTAAAAAAAATATCACACAGGTACGTTAGTAAGCCCCTGTTGGTTCTCTAAGCTGGCTCTCAGAAGAAAAAGGTGTTGTGGCAACGCTGGATTTTCTCTTCCCCCCAAGCTCTTACGGCGCCACCCAGTCCCCAAATGATTGGACCAAGGGAAAAACAAGTTTTTATTATTTACCTTTTGCCATTCCCCGCAGGTAGAATAAAGTCGCGACGGAGAAGGAGAGCTCAAGGCTACTTCTGTTTCTTTCCACCGAATCAGATCGAATTCTTAAGGAACAAAATAAAGGATTCTTACATAACGACAAGATTTTTAACGGATGAACAAAGAGATTGATGGAAATCGATCAGAAATATTCGCGATTACAATACGCTGCGTCACACCCTGTCACACCGCGAGATAGACGTGTAAATTAGCAATTCAAACCGGATCATATCTGTGCAAGTATGATTGAAAAGTACGAAATCAAACAAAAATAAAAGAATAGCTTACAGCACGTGCTTAAACTCTTCTTTCTTTACCAACTAGAGGTGAGTCGACGGTCAAGACGTTTGAATGTGGACGAACTTTACATGTTTTATATATATATAAGACATGCAAATGACTGCCCAAATATGCAAAGCTCCTGCAGGTATTTCGCCGCAATATACAACAATGATTGTAGCATGTAGCTACCCCGGCTAAAATATAAATTTGACGGTCGGTAGGTTTGATTAAAAAAATTTTAGATCGTTAAGAAGATTTTATGGGTGGAAAAACCTTGACCTTGAACCCAACGCGTATCCTACACGAAAATAAAGGACAGCAACAAGTTTAAGGTCAATGGGGTTTATCTGTCTGCATAAACCGGAGACTCTCGAGACTTCCCAATACCTCTATGGAAGACTTTCAAAAGGGAAATACAAGAGAGGTGACATGTCGATGGAATCTGTAAGAGAAAGACGGACAAAACATGGTTCTCTAGAGAAATGCACGTGTGCCCAGCAAATCAGTCAAGCCTCTATTTTATGGCTTTCTTGAGTGTATCAAAAGATCTTTAAAAACCGGACAATCAGAACAAAAGAAAGTTTAAAGAAAAGAAAACATTTTTCTTTCCTCTGATGGCGGAAGCATTTCTACCTACATCTTCCGACCTTGACGACAAGGTGATTTCTCAAGTGGGTGTCTTATTAAGCTACCGCCCACATTTACATAACTATCAAAAGATGGTCAGTGTTTCTTACCTTTTAAGATCAACACAGGTGGATGGAAGAATAGGTGTCATTAAACAGCTATGCAGGAATTTTGCTGGTTGCTCGTAACACTAGGGTGGCAAAAAAGAATAATATCCATTAGTTTTTTAATTAAAACTTACTAGGCTACTTCAATATTTTTCTTACCATAAAATGCACACGGACTTGAGATGGTATGTAATTACGACCATTGCAAATGGCCTTGGCCGTCAAAATTTATGGGGACTGCAGTTGATTGTACACAAATAATCGGCCCTGCAAAGTGCAAATTGAGTTGAAAATTCTAGTAGAACTCAAGGTTGCACAGTTGCACTATACAAAGAAACACTCGGTCGTGCATTCTTTATGTTCACTTGTTGTTATTATTCCAAACCAAAAAACGCCCTTGTGACACAGATATTAAGAAAACCAATGGCATTTGTCATACGCAGTTTTATGGGAAATCAAAAAACACTGCCAATCTAACACGTGCATCAGTGCAGGCGACACAATACATTAGTCTAGCCATCTAGCGGAATGCAGACGACAACACAATTCTTTTTTCGTCTTTCACTGAAAAGCATCATTTAAAGGTAACAATTTCTAAAATGTCTTAACTATTTTAAACTTTATGAATAAAGAATTAAAGCTCTTTAGATTTTAATCTTTATTATATTTAGAGGTTACTAGATATAACCTAGAAGTTGGGTCTTGGGTGTAATGGTGTTTGAAATCGCCCATCCACTCGTTTCTCCTTTGTCCAGTCTTGGCGTTTCATTGGTAGCTTGCCCTCCTATCACAAAATCACTTTCTGAAGTCACCTATCAGCAAATTTCCTGATGTATAGACGCCAAATTTGAAGTTCCGACCTCTTTTCCCCTTATAATATGGGTTAATAATGTTTTTATTGTTTTTTCTTTGCAGGTTTTTGTCTTTTTTTATGAAAACAAGTCAAAATGGTCCAAACTGCTGCGACTGAAGCTACTCAAGCATTGAACAGTTTCTGGCCTAAAGTTGCTGAGGATGTAAAAATTCTCAACAATGTATGTCACATTTCATTTTTTAGTAGAATCTTTTCACAGCATTTAATTTATTTCCTTTAGAATGATTTCAAGCAACAAGAACTACCACTGGCCAGAATTAAGAAGATCATGAAACTCGATGATGATGTGAAAATGATAAGTGCGGAAGCCCCTGTTCTGTTTTCAAAGGCAGCTGAACTTTTCATCACAGAATTGACATTGCGTGCTTGGATTCATACAGAAGATAACAAAAGAAGAACACTGCAGAGAAATGACATTGCCATGGCTATTTCCAAATATGATCAGTTTGATTTTCTAATTGACATTGTTCCTAGAGATGAATTAAAACCTCAAAAAGCACGTGAAGAAACTCCTTCAAGGCCTGCATCTAATATTCCAGATCAGGTTTGAGAACCATTTCTTGTGTAAAAATAGTCTCTTTAAACTAAAAATTTGCTCCCATTATTCTGATTAGGTTCAATACTATCTTCAACTTGCCCAACAAAATCAACAAGCACTTCAGCAAGCTACTCAGCAGCCTCAACCTGCATCATTAGGTGGTTCTGCTATTGGTAGCCAACAACAGACTATTCAAATTGTTCAAGGTGGAGGGCAAATTCAAACCATTAGTGTCATGCCAGCAACTCAATTGGTACAAGCAACACCACAAGCAGCAGCTGCTGCAAATCCCATATCCATTACAAATTCTCCCAATGCAACACAACAGCCAGCTACTCAATTAGCACTTCAAGGATTAAATCTCCAGCAACATCAGCAACAACAGCAGCAGCAACAACAACAGCAGCAGCAGCAGCAGCAGCAAACACAACAACAACAACTTGGAGGAATTCAAATTGTTCAGCAGATTGTTGGTCCCAATGGAGAGATCCAACAAATTCCGGTACATAATCAATTATTTGGGCATCTTAGACATAATTCTTATAACTTACCTCTTATCTTTAAAGCTTCAACTCTCCGCACAACAACTTCAAATGATTCGGATGCAACTGGGGGCTGCAGGAAATGGACAGCAAATTGTTCTTCAAACTTCTGCACCTCAGCAGGGTCAACAAGAGTAGTATAATTATCGGAAATGTTTTGGAACACTGCTTTTATAAAGTTCAATTCCTGAATTACTGTGTACAAATTAAATGGATTGAGCGTGTGAACGTGCTAGAATTGGGGAATACAGAAAACTTGATCGTCAACTTATAAACGTATATATGGTTAAGTAGTTGATATGCCGCTTCATGAATTGAAAACAAAATTTTATTTCCAATATGTTCATTTCACCCTGTACAAATTTTAACGTCAAATTAATGGCATCAACACACAAAGTTTTATGAAATTTGTGTTTAAATCCATAGAGAAGATTATGCAAGCATCAGGCAAAAGGGGTCGACAGCGTGCCAAAGTTAGCTCATCAAATAACTCATTCCCAATATTAAAAAAGATAATCGTAAGTCATAACACATACACCGAAAATTCAATTGGCGCCAATTGGGTTTTTCCGGTTGGACACAAAAAACAGCTACCAAGGAATTAGTTACTGTTATAGTTGAAATCAAAATCGTCCGATACATTCACCATGGGAACGTGAAGTTCATCAACGACAGGTTTGTTCTGTGGTTCACATAATCCCAATTCTTTGATTTTCCATTCCCAGTCCATACGTTGGACAGCATGCAACGACTCTGCCTCGTTATGGTGGCGTAACAACATAGATTCCTATTCAATACAAAAGGGAAATGAATTATGTTGATGAACGAAATGATTAAAAACATACCTTGATTTTCTCCCATTTATCGTCGACATCTTGCAGCCAGGAAAGGAAAAGACGTCCGTTATAACGAGACCGAGCGTTGCGATCTTTTTCTTCTTGCTCCGGAGTCAGAGCTGAGTAAACTTCTTGATCCTTTAAAAGTGTGCACACAGAGAAAGGAAGAGACTGGTTGGCCAACGCACGAGCCGCTCGTCCGTGGACTCGCAATATCTCTTGCTCTACCGATAGAACAAGCTTTTCTTTTTCAATTAAATGCTGAAAAGAAACAAAAAACAATGAGACCATAAGATTGGGACAAACGTTAGTTGACAAAAAGGAATATACCTGCATTCTTAACCGATATCTTTCTTTCTCTTGCTCTGCAAATAAATCTCGCATGGGTGGTGGTAACGAAGGGGGTGGTGAAACGACAGGGACCGACAAGCGAGAAGCCGCATTGCCTGCTATCACGTAGGTGCAGCGGTTCATCAAATAGTCTTTGAAACCCTGTGGCGGTTTAGGTTGAACAGGAAGCAAATTTCGGTGACGACGCTCGATCTGCTTCCTTATACTGAAATACATCTCATAACAATTGGTAAGGGGTAAAGGAGGTGTGACATTCTCTGGGGGCTGCTGCACTGTTTTCTCGGTAGCAGCAACAACCGGTTCTACGGGTGGTTCAGGTTCACGAGGACGTAGTTTCCTCTTCCTAGGATGAACTTCGACTACAGGTTCTTCTGTTTTGACTTCTTCCGTTTTGGGGACACTCGTAGCTGGTGGCTGCTCGGTACTCGCCATTTCACCTGGGTCTATAAATCGGATCGTGAGGAATTCCACAACATATGAATTAAGGGGCTATCAATAAACTACCTGGTGATGGAGTCTGATTAGTGGGATTCTGTGTTGGGCTTGAGGTGGGAGATTGGTTGGCACTATTTTGCCCTGATGTTGGAGTAGAATGAGCTGCAGTGGCAGCAGCTCTTTGGGAACTTCTAGTTACCCTCCCACCATTGGAAGATGTGCCACTCTTCTCTCCATCTTTGGAATCTGTTACTTTTTCTTCACCCTTTTCACTTCCCCCATTACTGTTCTCATTTTTTTCATCACTAGTGGAAACCACATAAGCTAAAGATCCTCTGCCATTTCCACTTTTTGACCTTGAAAATGACAAACTAGGTTAAACTTTCCATCAAAGGGAGACAATAAAAATTAAACTTAGATTTTTACCTAACGCTAGTGTCAACTTCATTTGAGTTAGACAGAACTATTTTTAGTGGTGGGACTTTTTGTGGAGGTTCTTTCTTGTCATCATCACTGTCATTTGGGGGACCATCTGTTTGTACAGTATTGGGGCTCTTCCTATCCTTACTTCGAGCACTAGATCCAGCTCGAGGTTTTGTTTCTTTTGATTCCTCTGAAGAAAAATAGACTTCATTTAGTTTCTGGATTTGTTAAAATGCATTATATGTTCAACCTTTTCTTCGCTTCTTTTTGGAGTCTTCGTCTTCTTCCTCTCCATCTAGTGTTCTCTTTTGAGTGGTTGGAGTTTCAGATGTAGGTTCTGTCTCCTTAGGTTCTTCTTTAACTCCATCTTCACTGTTTAAAGCTGAAGCTGCCGTCACAGTTTCATTTTCTGTGGGTAGTTTTGCGTCTTTATTGTCTTCTGTTGTTACACTGATATTAGGTTCCATTTTGTCGCGACTAATCACATGAGTTTGCGAAGGGGATAAACAGTCTAGACCAAGAACAGACAATTAGAAAAAATGAAAATAGTGCCTAAAGTTTTCTAAAAACAGAAACTAGTACAATCACAATGAAAAATCACTAAAATAGAGCTTCAAATGGTTTGTTTAAATCTATTTTCTGAAAGGGACAAAGCAATCATACTAGGCCAAGCACGCCATCTTTGTTAGTACCATCATGTCCTCAGGGGATAGGGGGCGCCAAATTTGAATAGGACAGTACCCTACCGTCCCTACCCTAGATTGTTTTCAAATAAGGCATACAGCCATAAACAAAACTAAATAAACTTTGGCAGTTCATTTTAAATATTGATTAAATTGGCTTTTACAATTAATCAACCATAAAAAATTGGCAGCAGAAAAAAGAACATTAAAAATAGGAACTGCCAAAGAATTAGAAAAAAAGTTCATATCTTATTTCTTAGGCAATTAAGTTTACAACTTTAATTTAGATACTACCGACAATGAAAAAATTGGCTTTTCGCTATCACGTATAAATGTTATAAAATAAAAGCCACAACAAATTTTCAGATCTAAATTTAGCTGCAATAATTTTATAAGAAGTTTTCATCACCTATGATAGATTTTTTGAGCCTCCAAGTAAATTTGTATCTACTAATACAAAAATAAAAGATGGACATTGTTAACAAACTTACCAAGCCGTAGATTACGTACAATTCGACTTCGGGGAGTTTGCTTTTGAATCTTCCAAGAACTATCAACAGTATGACTTGATACCCCTTCTGGTGAATTTTCATCAGTGGTCCCTTCTTCTTGCAGGTTATCTTGTGCAAGTAGCCTAATTACTTGAGAAGAGGCTGCTAGATCTAAAGCTGTTTTGTGTGAAGATGTTTTCAGAGATGGATTTGCTCCATAGCGTAATAAGATCGCAATCATGGCTGTATGACCTACAAATAGTTATACATGGATAAGGAAATAATTAATCAAACAACAACCAGGATAAAACTAGGGGGTGAAAAACTAGGTACCATTGACTGATGCATCATGTAATGGGGTAACACCATCAAGTCCCATCACATTTACTTTAGCTCCACTTTTGAGAAGTTCTCTAGCTACACCAACCAGGCCACGATTTGCAGCCTCATGCAATGGTGTCCAACCTGATAAAAGCATATTGTTTTAATCTACCAGCGTTTGTTAAAAACATTTAATATTTGGTATTCACCTGCATAATCTTCAGTATTTACATCAGCCCCTTGGGATATCAATGCTCTGACTTTGTGAACATCTCCCCGAATGGCAGCAACATGTAGCTGAGTCTCACCCCTCTCATTTCTTCGGTTAACAGATTTCTGTCCTGAACATGGTGATTCAAAATCATTTCTTCCTCTTCTGGTAGGTGTGGCATTGTCTTCAGAAGTCATCTGAAGAAGCATAGCCATTTGTTGTCTCTCAGTAAGCTGAGTTTCCCTGAGTGGCTTCATGTTGTTGGTGACAGGTGATTTGTTCACATTTGATGAATAGCTGTGATCCATATCACAATCTCGAGTTGTTCATTTTTCTCACAATTGACTACCACACTTTCTCAAAACCACAATTAATTAAAAAAATGCAAATTTTTGGCATTTAATAACTTAACATAACAAATTACGTTCACATTTCACTTAGACTCTCATGCACGTTATCTTCTCGTTCCCTCGATTTCTCTCCCTCCTTTACCTTCTTTCCCGCCGAAATAGAATTGAAGCCTCTTCTTGCCTAGAACTTTTTCCGTTACCACAAAAATTCAAAGTAAACCAACTATGCAACTACCAGCAAAAACAGGCAGCAAACTATTTGCAATTACACATTCAAACTGGTTTTTATTCAAGAAAAATTGTATTCATTAGTAACACTCCTGACCTCTTTTAGCCTGTACAACATATCAAACGACATTTCTGCATAGAAATCGCGAGTGTCGACACGAACGTGGAATGTTTACAGACACTCGCAAAACGGGAAAAAAAACGAAAAAGAAAAAAGAAAAGAAAAAATACGGGACAAATATTACGATTGATAAAATTACACACGCAACGGCAAGATGGCTTGAGAAAAATTAAGATTTATTTTATTTTTCGGTTATCACACGAAAAGTTTGAGTTCGAGCGCTTGAAGCCTCGAACGAAATCGTCATTATAAATTTTGCAGAAAAAATAGTGATAACTCTTTAGATGTAATATCGCGTGACGTCGAAAAGTGTACATACAAAAATATCACCCGATGTCTTTGTTGCGGTTCTTGCTGGTGTAATGTTTGAACGAGCTGCGCAGGTGATTCAGCACGGCAAAGTGTGAATGGTGTTGCTGCTGCTGCTGAGCTGGCTCTAATTGGTCTTCCTTGTCCGGCTGACAATCACGGCTGCTGGACCTGCCTTGATCGATAGACAAGGTTCGACTTTTGGCCCTGCCACCGACTCTGATTTCTCTCTCCCTCTGACGGGCCGCTTCGCCCGGGCTGGAGAACCAGGAGAGGCGTCGAGGCGGAGGCGGTTTGACGCTGAACGAGGCGCTCTTGGGCTTGGCCGTCACTGCCGGCGAGACGGGAGACAGAAGACCCGACGAAGTCCCCGATATTTTCCGCTTCTCACCCTCGTTCTTCTCGGCTCCTCCTTCCGCACTTCCGGCGCATTTGCCGCTAGAACTCTCGCTCGCGTTGAACGACACCCCTCGCTTGAATGGCTGCCGAGTTGTTAAGCTGGGCCAATGATCACTGCGGAAGAATATTAAATTTCGGGTGTTATATACACATAACATGCAAATAAATAAAAAAATAAATGTCAACACAAATATTTATCCAGAGTGTATACATTTATATAATAAACGATTCGATCCGCTTTTTTCCGATTGGATTCCAACCAGATTGATGAGCACACAAATCCGTGTGATGAGCTTAAAAGCGAACGGCGATTGGATCAAAAAAGCATGTTAAAGCAGGGTTGGCAGGGTGTCAGCGCACACACAGACACACATACTCTGTGCGTTACATCTAATCGCCTTACATGGCGGCAGTGTCATCTTGTTAAAAAGAAGATGGTGCATTATATTATTTGTATGATAGAAAAAGAGGCGAGAGATGAAGGCGAATGTTGACGTGTCATCTTCTACTCCATCCCGTCCACCAACATCATTTTTCCTGGCGCTCTGGTCATCGATCTCCCTCCCCTCTCTTCTTCCTTTCGAGACACATACTCTCTTTGAACCTCACACAACAAAAAAGAAAAAGAGAAGAGTCTATTTATTTGTGATCGTATTTACGCCGGACATTGTTGATGGATGCGAACCACATCTACACTCTGCCTCATCCCGCACGCTAACCTCATATATATACTCTTGGCTTTTTGATAGTGTTGACAACGAGCTGG